>NC_090705.1:18959435-19236935 GCF_040954835.1 Lepisosteus oculatus
GGGAAAAGAAACGTTTGTGTTTAAATATCATATTTCCTGTATCCTGCTGCATTCTCACATCACAGAAAGGAGCTATAAGACCTAAATAAGCGATTGTCTAGCCTCGTTATTGTTTTTTTTTTAATATTCGCACATTTGTGAGTGCCCGGAGTTCTTGTGTGAAAGGGTATATACTGTACAGAACGTGGTACAGGTCACAAGTGCGCCACATGTACTGTTTTTCTAAGACTTTACAAACCCAGACATAGTCCCCATTTTCTGAAGATATTTCGGAGTGTTTAAATGGTGGACAGACAATACTACATATGAATTCATAATGCTGTTATGGTACATTTATTGACAAATACTATTTTACCTTGACTTTGGAAATGTGAAGCCAAATATGTACTAGAAATTTTGCAAGTTGTCCTCATTTTATTATTTTCTAATTATAATACATCTACAGTAAATGAAAATTAATTACTTTAACTATATTACTTTAAAAAATAATTAAGTTTAAGTAATATAAGCCTACTTTTGAAATTAACCAAACCTAGTTTGGCATGTTGGCTAGACTGATTAAATGCTATTCACGTTACGTTTAGATTTTCACATTTGAAGGTGTTGCTTTATGTGCAAGATATTTATTCCAGGTGGGCTTGATATCTGCAGATTTTCAACACTGTTCTCGTCTTCTGGCTTCGGTAACTGATTTTCTGCCGCGATTAGCAAAAAAGGCAGATTGAATACAGTACATCTGTGATACTGTATGAAAATGATTTTTAAAATACAAAGTGTATGTCATTCTCTAGATCTCCAGCAGATGGCGATCAATGGCAATAGGAACGGCGTTTTGTAAAATTGTAATTTGTGCAGATGGTTATCATCAACTAACAATGCCTCTAGAATTTTCTTACTGTAGGAGGTACTGGTCATTTAAAGGATTTAGGGAGAAAGTTCCACTGAAGTAAGTGCAAAAAATTGCATTCATACCGATGCGATCTTTCCTTATTTTAATATATTAATGGGCTGTAATTTACAGCCTCTTAAGTATTTTCTACTCTGTACATATGCTGTATTAACACTCAGTTGCATTCTAAGAAGCCGCAGAAATAACCTTTTATAAATTACGTTTGAAAATGGTTTAAAAAGCATTAGGATTATATTTTTTCTTTCTGTAATTATATTAAGATGCACCATTACAGAAGAAAGGGTGATTATACGGTATTTAGTTTACATAAACATAAAACTAATACATAAAGATTTGTAAGTTAACAAGTACTTGCTTGATATATCATTATAAAGTATTAATTTCGTGTAGATTTCTTCTAGGTCAAAAACCGGTATAAACAGGTTGGAAAAAAAGATTGGTTACCTTACATGTAATAAGTGCCACTTAACCAGTAAGAACAGACTGAAAAAAACAGAAGTTTTGGAATTACAATCACGCTGTTTCTCTTCACTGCATGACAAATATTCTTATCCTTACTGGTGATGTATTATTATTATTATTATATTATTATTGCTGTTGTTCTGTTATAATATCTGCAAATTAAAAAGTGTGTGTACTCTACAAAGTAGCTTAAATGAATTGGTTGTAAAACCAATTAAATTATGTTAACCGCTTTGTTAGCCTTAATACCATCTCTCTTACACATGTTTTGTAAATAAGTTAATAAGATGTTGAAAACGATCTTACTTTATTTTCATGTGCAATATCCGTCACGAAAATATGTGATATTGGTCATTTCATTTTTATTGAGTGAATTCTGTGAAATGTAGATTTGCTGTTTTGTTCCATTTTCCAATGGTCAGGACTTTAGCAAGACTGAGCTGCCTACAGCACCTTCTGAATCTTAACCTCTCCACATTGAGACTGCATTCACAGTTCACTGGAATATCTGGTCATAATTTCAAGTTACCTGCTAAATTACTGGAGGTGATTGTGAAGCACCAGGATGTTAGTCATGAAACCACATGCACTGAATATCAAAACAACTTCTAAAAATGTTATTTCAAAGACGCACAATGGTCTCTCTTGATATTGATAAAATTAGTTTACCATTTTAATATTTATACAATGTATTTTTCTTTTATATCACATTTTTATTTCCAGTTTCCGTGATTTCTTCTGGACCTTTTTTTATCATTTTTTTCAGGCCGGGGAAATATATCTTTTTTAAATGTAGAAATTAGATAATTGAAATGTTTTTAATTATGTGATCATAGCCATGGATCCAACCAAACTTTTCACATTTCATTTTCTAAACATTTAGAAAATTGTCTAATAAAATTAATTTGATTTTGATATTAATTTGATATTATTCTGAAATAATACAAAATGTTAAATTATTTAAAATCTTAGTATATTTAAATTAAACAAATATTTTGAATAAAAAATATTTTAAACAAAAGCAGCCTGATTGTCAAATAGCCATCTTATTTTAACATATGAAGGTTCTGTCTATTTTTAGAATATTTGTTCGATTAAGAAGTTAAGAAAATGTTTCATTTTAATAAATAAGAACAAAGAGAATTCTTCAGGGGATTATTGTAAATGTCTTGGTGCCAAGAACCAAAGAAAACAAGTTATAGGTAGCTTTGCAGTCTAAGCTTAATAAAGCATAGTATTAAGTGTTTTAATGTGCCAACAGAATATGAAAATGAATTATTTTAATAATTCATAATCTGAATAAATTAGTCTCTGGAATCAAAAGTTTTACTGTTACTTGAGGTATACTGAACATTATCGATCTGACAAACTGTTAGGAATTAGGCACACACTGACAAAACAATAATTAAAAAGAGTACATTCAAATATAGATACCAAATAAAAATAATACATATAACTAAATATTACACAGAAATATCTGCACCAGATTTTCAGAAGTCTTTGCAGACATTTTTACCCTAATACAGTGTTGGTAATACTGTGAACAATAGTAATACATTTGAATTCAAGCAGCAACAATCTATCCAGAAATCCCACTCTTTGTATCATTAAGCAATAAAGTTTCCTCTGTCTTTAAATTCACACATTGTATTTATTGTCACATTCTTCAGACAATTTTAATTTATACCACATTTTTACAAATGTTTCAGAAAACACAATGAAACATAACCTGGGAATTTCAGACTTTCAACTCTTCTCTGTGTTTCAGAAGAGAAAAAAGGGGTCATCAGAATGTAGCTTTTCACCAGTTATGCACTTTAAAAGTTATTTTTTAAATTTCTGATTGGAGTTAATGATGTATTCACTCAAGGGCATATAAAAGGATTTTAAATAAAGACAGTAACTTTTATTTGAAGTTGCAGACCGACATTGCTCCTAAAAATCTGCATCTTCTGCTGCATGAATAAACTGCTTGAAGAAATTGTGTAGTCTGTATCAGGGACTTCTGAAATGTTTGCCTCTTTTCCAGCCAGTTTACATAGGCTTCAAATTTCTTAAATGACATAATTGAAGCTACAGCTATGGGCAGAACTTTAAGCTCCTTCCCATCTGTTCTGTGCAAAATATCTCCATTCACAAGGAAATTGCTACCATGCAAAAAATTTTAGAATGCAATATTATATATAATCTCAGCCATGCACTTCACACACAACCTTAGAAAAGACCGTCATTATGTAGGTGTCTTGTTGAAAGTGATTTAGCTAACATTTTATTATAATATTGGTGAATACTCCCCCATTGAATGTTGGTGTTCTTGCTAAATAAATTATACAATATACCACATTTTTGGACATGTATTTTTTTTATTTCTGTTCGGAATAAAGGATTTGATCAGGTCTTATTTCACTTTTATCTGGCAGACAGTTGTCCAGTATGAAAAGACACCCAGGTGGGAACTATGATTTTGTTTGTTATTAACAAATACAGAGACCCCTAACCATAAAAAGTGCCCATCCTGAGGGACATCACAATTCTGTTGCTGGAGTCCATTTACCCCTATCATTTGTGATCATATTGGATTGATTCAAACAAAATATTCCTGAAGCTGGTATAATTTGAGCATGGTCCGCTGCAACAGAAGAATTCCTCAGCATTTCGGCATACCTGATCTTAGTAACTGATCCATGGAATGGTGTAGAATCTGCTAAGAGCTCATCAAAATGGCATAATACAGGTTACAAACGAGAGGATAACCCTTATTCCGCCTTGTTGAAAGTATTTTTATGGATCTGATAGAACGTCCTTTATCAAGGCATATTTTTCCAAATACGCTCTACTCAACTCATCACAGACTCCCCAGATTAGACACATCTGTCTGTGTGTAAGTGAGAACTGCTGGTAATTAAGATGCCTATATGAATAAATGATTCCTAAAAGAAAATTAATTAATCATGTTTAAAAACAATTAAATAATATTAATAAGATAAATAATATTCATGATTGAAATATAAAACAACAATCATTATTATAATAAACACAGAAACCATAAGATCATCAATCAGGTCTTTGCTCTCTGTTGTTAGCATGGCTCCTTTCTGTATGAATGGCTGGTTGTGACCCAAGCATGTGGCGAGAAATCATGCTTTCTGCAAAATGTTGGCATTTGGCTAGAGCAGTTAAACAGCAAAAATAGTTTCAACCACACGTCTGAGTTGTGCAGAAGGCAGGACTCCATGACACACCTCTTGGTCACAACCTGTTACTCGTGTAGACATCACATCAGCTCTTTGATCCCTGGCCTGGCTGTGTACAAAAGCAGTGAGTGTATAAGGAATAAAATGATGACAGGGTAGTGACCAACTGGGTTTTGTATGTGCTAACCAAATTGAAATGTTTTTGAAAATCCGATTAATAAAGGGGATTTCACCTTCACAATCATAGCGATCACCCTGCAATTCTCAACTGACAACCCACTGAAGCTAAGCAGATGTGAGCCTGGTCAGTACCTGGATGGGAGACCTCTTGGGGAAAACTAAGGTTGCTGCTGGAAGAGGTGTTAGTGGGGCCAGCAGGGGGTGCTCACCTTGCGGTCTATGTGGGTCCTGTACTGTAAAGAGGTGTAATTCCTTGGAAAATACATAAAACCGAGGTCCTGACTCTCTGTGGTCATTAAAAATCCCAGGGCGCTTCTTGAAAAGAGTAGGGGTGTAACCCCGGCGTCCTGGCCGAATTTCCCATTGGCCATTATGCTTTGAGTGGAGTGTCCAGAAAAGCACTACAGTATATACAGTAAGTTTAAGCTATTATTATTATCCAGGTGGGTGTTACACATTGGTGGTGGTGGGGAGTCTACATAAGTTTGAGTTTGAGTCAAGCGTCCAGAAAAAGGCTATATTATTATAATTATTATTGTCGTCGTTGTTGTAGTTGTTATTTAATTCGACTAACACTCAAAACAAGCAAAATCACACTACAGGGTCAAGTAATCTATCTCTCAATCATAGCTCCTAGCCCCCAGATCAAGCTGGAACACATTAAACTGGTTTTGACTCAGTTCTACATGAATTAAAGTGAGTAAACTCTGAAATGGGCTCACTCTAAGACCTACAGCAAGCTCAAATGTGTGTTTAATGAGATGATAGTGAGATATTGTGATCATCCTGTCTGTTATCAGAATAAACTGAGTACAGAGGGAGCTCTTTGAGAGCATTAAGATCAAGGTGTGTGTGGGTGAGTTGAGGGGGAGGACGTTATGATCAAGTGTTGTAATGAGAACAGCATTCTAGGTTTTCCAGATGTTTTTACAAGTGAGTATGATTCAGTCAGCACAGCAATTTTGATATTTTTTTTTCACTATGATGTATAGAATTCTTAATAATTCTGAATAATGTCATTGACAATAATGTGCTGGAATATGTTTTGATTAACAGTATGTATGGACACATGTTAATTAAAAACTCACAATTACAACTCTGTCTCCACAATGGCCCATGTGTTGTTTTCTTGTCTTTTTCCCACTATTTAGATGGTATGTAGGCTTGTAATCAGCCTTTTGTTGATAAACAAGACGTACTGTAGCTCAACACCTCTGGCAAGATCTGCCCTCTTCTTTGTGTTTTATGTCTGCACTTGTATTGAAAAAAAAAGCGAATTGAAAATTATTGTGTCCGTATGTACAGTCTGTATGTACAGTTTTCCTTTTTCACATTAGTTTTGTAATTCAGGTTTCTGCGCTGATTAGTGAGTACAATAGCAGCTGCTTGATAAATATTATTTATATGTTTTGAGTCATCACAGCACAGGAGAACAACAATGCGCATTATGCAACTGTAACCATTACTTCAGTTGACCCAGAAGTCAAATATACACATGTATATTCCAAATAAGAAACAAAATGAGTGTAAGGAAAACACCCACTTACAAATCAAATACAAACAGAAAGGGAATGAGAAACGAAGAAAAAAAAGCAAAGAATGTGGTTTTTTCAGGCTATGTGGTGCTAGAACTGAAAATGGTTGAAGAGGAAGAAGACGTCACTGGCACTATCACCAGGCCGTCAGCCTTCCTCACGGGTATCAATCCCAGGCAGGCTATTTTAAGTATCCAATCAAGCCTAAGCTTTGGGAGGCTGGAGAGAATTTATGCAACTGGAAGAATACCCACACAAACTCAGTAAGACACAATGTAACACAATGAGGGAGCTGTTGTGGTCCGCCGAGGCAGCCTATATGCTGGAGAAAAACAGACAAAGGAGATAGCAGCCGGCAGACGACAGTCTGATAGGATTATAAGGCAGGAGAGGATTGCCAGAGAATTAACAAACATCTTACATGAGAGAAAAAGTTTTTCCTGGTTTCGTGGGTTTTGGACCAAGTCGTCAATTCTTTCATTACAGCTCAGAGAACAATGACTACATGAATTATGTCAGATTCCTGGCCTTTTTACCCATCAAACAGTACCCGGCAGATATTGAGAACAGATGTGTTAATATAAACTCTAGCCTCAACAGGTTAATTTTAAATACTGTTTGTTAGTTGTAAACAAAAGCTCTCATACGCAATGTTTTGCTGTACTTCAAGGTAAGGCTTTAATATGTAATTACTTAAAAGTGATCACTATAATTGGATAAACCCCTTGAACACAAAATCCCCAGCCGGTCTGAGAACATGATTAACTGGTGTCAAATTCAGCTTAAACAAAACAACAAGCATAAAGCTTTGATACAATGATTTGCCCTGTACATCAGAAATCCTAAATGTAAAAGTTTTTGGTAATAACAATATTTCCCAATAAACAAACTGTACTGTACAGGCTAGTGTATAAGTAGATTTAGTGAGAAATTTGGTAGTATCAAACCAAAAGCCCCACAGAGTGTGGCAAGGTCTTATTGTGGCTAGAACTGGTGCCTCACAGTTCTTGGGTCTTAGTTTGATTCTGACCTAGACTGCTTTATGAGTGGAGTTTACATGTTCTCCCTTTTTCCATGTAGGTTTCTTTTCAAATTCCAGAGGTAAGCTGGATAGCTAAATTGTGGTTCTGTGGGTTGCTTGCACCCTCCAATTGACTGGCATCCCATCCTGGTATAAGGATGTAAAAAGTCAAATTGCAGTTCAGTGTAGTTTTGAAATATGTTGCTTATAGTACAAAGCACCTTCTTGGTACAGAAGGAGAGAGACACCATATTCTCTTAGAGATTGGATCTGAAACACAAACACTTCTGAGTGCATTTCATTATCCAGGAACAGCCTCAATCAACCTCCCGTTTCACGGTAAATTCCATATTTAGAACAAAAAAAGACCACGAGAAGCTATGTATTGGGACGGTGGTGTGAAAGTTGTCATTTTTGCTGTGTAAAAATTAAATTTGCATTTCCGATCAAAATATTAATATAAATGCTTTTGTTTCTGAATATTATTTTTCATACATACAGTATTTAGCCAGTTTTCATACATATTTTGCCATGTCAATAGTCACTTTCATTTCCTTCCCCCATTTCAGGTGAGCATGGGTATTGGGACAAATTAAGTTAAAGTAAGAGGCCATATACAGTATGGTACAGGGATATTTGGGATATTTGAAAACAACAGCACACAATGTATAGCCTGATATTCAGTTGTCTGAAAATGTCACACCGTCTATCAGTCAGTCAAATCAGAACTGGTCTCTGCCAGTCGCACAATAGGTATGCGGCCTGCATTTTCAACATAAAGGTTGTCTAACTGAATTCTACTCAGGTTGTATGTCCCTTTTGACCTCTATGCTTATGCTTCCGGGATAGGCTCTATGTTGCTCCATTACAAATATGGCTGTAAATGGAATTCAGGAAGCAATTAATCTTCACCACCATGTTGCTGTTTTGGCTCAGCTTTGCAGTGGGGAACTGCAGCATCCTAGTGAGCCCACCTGCTGTCCAAGAAGTCTTATCATACTTCTAGGACTTCTATTTTCAAAACGATATAATAAAATAACAAGAATGTACTAACACATAGACATTATACTTCTCTTGAAATTCTGTTGGTCAGTTGGACTTCGAAATGCACACATGCATACTACATAGACACGCACTCACTCAAGCTTCTACTTGACAGACCCACCAGTAATTTGATTTGGTATTCTGAGCTCCACTCAAATACAACTCAGCATTGTGTAGCAGTTTTAGCTTTAAAAAAGATGCCAAAGTCATTTCCATTGTGGGGAAATTCCCTAGGAGTTACTATCTTTCTGATCAGTACAGAAGCCCTCTCCTCTTTTGCTTCTTTTTCAGCCCCTTTGAGCGATCTGAAATGCCATTTGCATTGAGCAATGAGATACAGTTGCCTTGTCAAATCCGGTTTTCCGCTGCATGTCAGAGCAGTGGCCTGATTGCTAGGTCTTCTGACAGTGTCAATCTGGTTAAAAGATGTGGATCAAATCCAGTACCAAAGGCAAGAGAACTGAGTCCATTCCTGCAGGGCCTGCAGAGAGTGGATAATGTGTAGAGGAGGTGTTTGTTCTTTGGCATTGAATGTATGGTTTACCGTGCCTTCAAGGATGGAGAGCAAAGAAACTGCCAAATAGCAAAGTGGTTGTACTTCCTGCTTTTTGACAGAAAGACATTGGCTTTATTTTTGTTCAGCCAGAGCTGAAATGGACTGGAAGCAGATTTAAAATGACAGCTGGTCTCGTAAGTGTGATTCAAAGATTCAAGACATGAGCTATGCGCACAGATATTTTTATGTACTTAAGGTTAGGCCCAGAGCTTCCCTTCTTCACTGACACCATTCTCTTCACAAACAGGGAGTGTCCCTATTTGCAGGATGCCAAAATGGGACATAAAACCATTTTACTGTATCTAGCCCAGCAGAAGAGAAATGTATCGTTGCTGAGGGAAAAGCCATGGGCTAGGAGGAGACGGAACAAGTAAGCCATTTTAGGACATTTCAGTCCCTTCTTCACTGACACCATTCTCTTCACAAAGAGGGAGTGTCCCTTTTTTGCAGGCTGCCAAAATGGGACATAAAACAATTTTATCTGGCCCAGCAGAGGAGAAATGTATCGTTGCTGAGGGAAAAGCCATGGGCTAGGAGGAGACAGAACAAGTAAGCCATTTTAGGGTTCATTGCACCATTTTAGTCAGTCAGCTTTTTATTTCTGATAAAGAGCTCATGCTCTTGAACCAGGTAAGTCTAACTCTGGTAGCAGAAAAAGAGTGGTAAGAGTAGCTCATGCAGATTACTGTTGTCTGCAAGTGGGTGGCCTGAATAAATCAACTGAAAAAGTGTCTGACAGACCACACAATATATCCAAAAGCTTTCCAGTCATTAGCAGACCACTAGTACTGTGCATTGCAGGTGCCAACACAGGGTGGACACAAGCAAGAACTTCTGTTCTGGATAAGACAGAAGCAGTGGCTGTGAAAGCACTCAACAGCAGCAAAGGCATCTTCACAATTTGCAGTGTATGTAATTGGGCAGCCTGCACTATGTTCCAACACACAAGTGTGCCTTCACTTAGCCCCTTGTCTTTAGCAGTTCTCCTCCATGCTAAATAAAATAAATTACTGTTACAAATGGGGGGTTATGAAACTGGTGAAAATCAGAGATTGACATGGCGGTTTAGTCAATGAGTAAAATATTTATAATCCCCAACTTGTAAGTGATTTCTTCAGAATAAACCTGAGCAGTTGGTATAATTAGAGGCATGTTCATTCTTTGTTCTCTGGCACAGCTTTGGTGAAAAGAGCAATACTCCAGACCCACTTGGTTAAACAAATGTTTAGTAATGATAAGACAAGACACAAACTACACTTCACACAGCAAAACATACAACACACAAGTTAACCTATGTACAGTTTTTACAGGCAAGGCATTTCAAGGGCCTTACATTCTGGTCGAGCAGACTTCTGAAACTCTTGATGTTTATGGGGGCCAAATAAGAGATAAGCTGCCTTTCTAAAGGAATGTAATACAACCTGTAGCTAAATCTCTCTGCACCCTGGATGCCACAAAATAAATGGGAGGCTATATCCCTATTCATAAAACTGCACCCTAGAAAGGAAAGACTTTTCTAACCAAAGTATTTTTTACCTTGGAAACCCAAGTTCCTTAAAAACACAGAATAGCACACTCTCTCTAACAAGGTTCAAATACATAGCTCCAGTCAGGTTTTGTTTGGATGATCATGAAATAGGGGCACTCGCCTGGCGCAAGCTTCAAGTTCCCTCTCCTCTCGTCTCTCTCTTCTTCCCTCTTCTTGTTTCCTGTCTTCTTGTCTCTTAATGTGACCTTATATTGAGTGTTTCTGTACTGCTCATTGACAATCATTAACCCACAACGTACCTAGGTATACCAAGGTACACTTTATGATGGTTTCTGATCAAGAGACCCTCACATCTCAACAAATATCCTCTCTGCTTTGAAGCTAGTGTCACAAACGTCATCTAAAATCTAAGAGACACTCTTTAGTCACCTACAGCTGTAAAATAGCCATGGCCTTGAATATCTACAGGAAGCTGGTGGCTGTAACTAGGAGAAATTAGCATGATACCTGCTCAGTGATCGATTACATTATATTGATATAATTGGTTTTCCATTACATTGTACACACTGCAGAGAAAGCAATAATAAAGCAGGCTCCTCTGAGTAGTTCAACCCTGTTTCTACCAAATAAATTAACAAACTCAGGCATCCAGCCAAACTTCTGGGGGTTCATAACCTATAGAGTACTTGTATGTTTACACTGATCATTCTGTAAGGGTGACTTTATGTATAATACTTCATCTAAGAATTGTCAGTGTAAAAGAAACACTATCCCAGCATGATAAAAAATTACTTAGAAAAACGTGAACATTAGGTTTGTTTGTGCTGACTGATAAAAAAAATATGACATGTTAAAAGAGTTAAGGTAAAAGGTACAGTAGCACGCACTCAGGCCCCCATTGAGGATGCTCAAATGGAGCTGAAGTTGAATCATATAGTTCAGCGGTTTGAGCCTGGGTTGTTTAATTAGCCAAAAGCGACAGTTTCCTGAAACAGCAAGCTGTAGAATACTCCATCAATGGGTTGAACTTCATCAATCCCATAAAAAAACACAACCAGTTGTAGCACTCTACCTTGGATGAGATGCCAGTCCTCTGTAGTAAAGGCACTTGGAGGAAACACAAGTTGGAAGACTTGAGTTGGTTCAGATATCTTTGGCTTGTGGTCCAAAAGAGATGTCCGCAATATGCAGTATTGTCATTGGACAATGTGTAGTTCTCCAGCTGGTACAGTCCATGGACACTGTGCAACTCATAATGCTACTAAGAAGCAGATGGTTCCTACAGCACATCTTTAGGAGGAAAGCTTGCACAGTCCTCTGCCTTTCTAAACTGTCACGAATTCCTGTTGGAAAGGGAGAGGAAGCTTATGGATTAGTAATTCAATGTAAGAAAAATATTTAGGACTTACTGTACCTCGCAGAAAATAGCAAAATAGCATGTCTGTGTCGTTGATTTTATTTGACTTTGATAAGGTTTCTTTGTCCTTACAGAGGATAAAAGCAGATTTGTTCATAATTATTGTGTTTTTTTGTAACCTCGCTTGTAGGATCAAGAAGAAGCATTACTGTACACAGATGAAAGGCTTTTTTCTTGTCCAAGATACCAGCTGGAGGAAGACTGAACTGTCTTCTAAGACAGTCTCCTCAGAAGGGTAAACCTTCATTACCTCACTATCAATAAAGGTCCTGGACATGACAAATAAATTGAGTTCAATGCTTTTGATTGGAGCAACCACAAAGTTATGAAATCTAAACCATGCTTAAATCTGCACACATAACAGATGTGCTGCTACTCTGCAAACCCCTGGGAAACCTGGAATGTGCTGCCTTAGATGCATTTATTTATATTTCTTTGACATCTTTCATTATTGCAGCTAGCCACTCTGTCAGGTCTCTGCTACCTAATTTGAAGTGAAATCACCCCTTAAGTACAGATGTTTTGTATTTAAAGACTTTGTTTTTTTTTTCCAATTGATTCAAATGTAAAATGTTTCTATGAGAGATCTGATTGACACTGAGGGACAAATGACCTATGGAGAGAACTATGTTGTGTGTGCAGAGTACCATGATAAAATCATGCAATTTTTGCTCTTTGAGCTTTAGCTATTAGTTAGATGCATAGAGGTACAACAGATTTTGTTCAATCTTATTTACATTTGCCATACAGTTTGTTTAAAGTAGTTTTTAACAATATCTTAATGCCCCACCCCCAATACTGCTTGACTCTGTAATTTATCACTATCATACAGTAATTTGAAAAAGAAAAAAAAAACATTTTTTTGCTTTAAAATCTGCTTTGAGGGAATTAACCTTATTTTGTTATCTTCCTTTTGGGTGAAAACAGCATTGTATAATCTGATTCCAGTGGTAAATATTTATTTGGTGTTCTAATCCCACGTCCCTAAGTAATGGACAAATAGACTGAGGGCTCCTGCAATTAGATTCAATGGCTTATATTTTTATCCAAAGGGCTCCCAGTTCTAGCCCTGGCTGCAAAGGAACAAGTAAAGGTTTATTCCATGCTGAAAAGAGAAATGCTTCTTTGGGTGTGAAGAGATGCTTCTTTGTGTGTGAAGGCTCCACAGCCGAAACGTTGTGTTTCTCTTCTTCTCTTTTCAGCATGGAATAAACCTTTAACTCGCTCCTTTGCAGCCTATGCATGCCGATGCAGCTACCTACTTAAACTGCTCTAGCCCTGGCTGTACCGCTGACTTAGTTTATGCCATCCTGATAATACTTCTGTAATGCAAGTTACTACACATCCTTTGGATGATGGCAAGGTCCTGTCATCAGTGCCTCAACAGCATTTATTAATGTTCACCCCACCCCCTCCCATCTCTGTAAGTGATTCTGCATATGAGGCAGAAAAGTAACTCATTTCTGTAACACTGTAGTAATTCCTCTGTTCCCTCCTGTATTCCTACAGAGCTCAGCTTGCTTTTGTAATGACAACATGCTTCTAAATTTCAGCCAAAGCAGTGTCTCACCAGAGTGAGGGTGTGAGTCCCACTATTGCCCATCTTACTCAGCTAGGCCTGATTTAAAATTTAAAATTTAAAAGCATGAGTTTGTGATAAAAAAAACTTTTGTATGAGATTGTTAAAGCAGCCTGCGTGTTGAAGGAAGAGGTGCTGAATACCAATGTCTCCTTTCTTTAATGTGTGTATTTTTATGTGTAATTCCAGACTGCTTTGTGCACTAATGATTAATTACATTTTTAAAATGCCCACAGTGCATCCCATTAAAGAAAGATTTCAACAGAATGCATCGCTCAAGGATTTTTTTTTTCACATTAACCAGAACAAAAAAATTTTCCTCCCCTTAGCATACTCTAATCCACATAATGCGTAAGGAGTATTTTATTCACAGCAGTAATTTGCATAGTTCTGCTCTGATACATCTTAATGGCAACTTAGTGGCAGGCCTGTCATTCCAAAGAGGGGCAAAAACTGACTGGCCTATATTCTAGTCCACCGTCATTAAGAAACGATTCCATTGATGGATAGGTGTAAGAGGGTGGTAGGTGGAAAGAAGATGGCTGTTCTTATCTGAACCACCTTCCCCAGAATGCAGTGGAGGAAGACCTGCCTTCCTTAGTCACTTGACCAGTTGGTGAAAGACAATTGGTTGGGTGACAGCTGAAGCCAGAAGATAGAGGCTTCCCATTTGTCTGATCTGGGGATTTTCTGACTTTGTTTTGAGTTTTGATATTGGGAGATGCTTTGGTTGTTTTGATTCTGCCAAGATTCTTAGCACCCCAGCTTTTTATGGAGTAATTAGTGAGCTTGGAGAGATTAAGGGCACATTTTGTTTTTACTATACGGCAGTATCTGTTTCTGTTTCCCTAAGACCTACTTGTTGAAATATACCTGTCCCTAATTGTCTAGAGCACTCTTAAAAGTGTATCACTTGTCCCTGTGTTAAAAATGTGTTACAGAAATTTAAAGATGTTGATGGCACTCTCAATGAGCATTTAAAACAACTAAGTTAATGCTTTACTGTACTACCTTTACAATATAATGTCAGTGCATTGCAGGGGTGAATATTTGTAAAGTACTTCAGTGGCATTTGTAATAAAGCTGGAGTTAATTCAGACAACAGATTCTCTATCCTGATAATAATTCCGTCCATATACAAGTCAGATTGACTTTTTTCTTCCTTCATCATTGGGTGATGATTTATTTCTCTCTTACCCGGGCTGCATAAGTTAGTTTTTTATTTTTATTAAGTTGCACTGTTCTTAAATGAAACTATTGATTTGAAGTCAACTTAGTGAGGATTTAATTTGTTTTCAGGGGATTAGAGCAGGTAGCATGTTACAATTTTGCAATAAACTGGAATAGGGACATCTCTTCAAATTATCCTCACCTCTTTCTGTGCACGTTGCAAAGGCATTTAAGAAATTTCCAAGTGGACTGTGGAAATATGCACATAAATCAGCCTTGCTTTGTGCATCCCTGGGTGCATTTGTGAGAGCTGAAGAATTTCATGGAGGCACCACTTCGACCTCACGTTTGAAAGGTGCCTTCCTCTCTCTCTTGTTCACATGGTCAAACACTATATAAGGTCATTTCACCTCAATGCAATAATTGATGTTATTGTGAGATCAGCATTAAGATGTTCATTAACTTCATTCTCTTTTTATAGTCATTGAATTAAATGTGTTTTCATCATGGATGTTTCAAAAGGGTAAGTAGGTGGGGGGTGGAACTTTTCACCCACGCTCTGGCATTTTATATTATATTTAGTAATAATCACTGGTGTAGATCCCTTTTTTTGTTGCTTAATTTCACGCTAAAGTCTCCCCCTGGGTTGTCCATGACACCTTGTCCTCACAGATGCTTTGTAAAGCTCCAGATAAACAAAAGGGGGAAGATTCACAACGCTGCTCTATATAAGGTGTCATTAGCATCTTTCCTTTTTCTAAGAGAAAGGAGGAAAATAACAATTTCTTGGTTGCAAACCCCCAAAACCCCCAGTAATTTCTTTTAGTTCAACTTTTTTTTTTCTTCTGTGCTGGACAAATCTGAAGTGCTGCGTTAATCCCATCACGTTTATCTACACCCTTACGTTTCATATGTTGATCTCTAACCATTTGGCTTTGTTCGTTGGTACTATTGCACATCTGTGCAAAAATTCCAATTTGCTCCGTGAACCAGGCTGGCTTAATTCTTTCTGGCCAAACATCAGTAAACTAGTTGGCTGTCTGGTGTGTACCTGTGCTTCACCTTGTTTATTTTTATTTTGATATGGAGTGCTTATAAGGTTGGAAGGTGTATTTAAACACCTGTATGATGTATGAATCGGATGCACAGACAATCACAGTTCACACCACCATCATGTCCAGCACCCAACGGAGGTCAGAGCCATTAGGAACACAAATAAACTTTACATTGAGTCAATATAGCACCCTCTAGAGTGTACTGTTGTCATACAGGGGAAGATGTAAATAATAATTTTGCCTCTGGTGATACACAAACACCAATTACAGCTGCAACCTGAAGGCCTTCAATCCCAGTGATGAACAGGCCCACTCTTATTTACTGTATCTTCTGTGACGTTTCCCATTTCATCATTCTATAGTGCCCAGTTCTCACCATATACTGTACAGTAGTTATTATCCTCATGGTCTTATCTGAATGTGGTCCAAAATTCAGTTTCTCAAAGTGTTCAGATCTCTCTCAGTACAAATTTGAGCTGACGTTTTAGGCACCACATATAGCCATCTCTAGTTATCTATAGGTGTTTGCCCAAAACAGGCTCCTGGAGATATGATGCCCAGTGGTCCCATGTTCTGGTCCAACTCCTGGCAAGCCTTGTGAACAGACTGTGGGCTTTGATGTGCAGTTCAAATGCTGACAGCGCAATTTGTTTTGATGGGGTTTGTCTGAAAGGTGCTGCCACACTAAAAGGCAAGCAGATGGTGGAAGGGCTGAATATGTGTCACAGTCCCTTTGGGAGCCTGACCAGACTCCATTTATGGTCTGAAATCTCCCTCCCTTGTATATAATTGGCATGGATAACGGTTTTAAACCTTCTCAGTGACATTTGTGAGTGGATGACTCAACAATTTATTGCGACCATAATTCTAGAGAAATATTCAAGGCTGATCACTGGAGGAGCTTATGAGACATGAGCTCACAAGGGGAGTGCAGGACTGTTCTTGTCAACACAGGAAACAAGGTCGCTTCAGACAGAAATCTATTTTCAAAACTTTCAAAACTGCTTCCCAGCTGGTAATAATACTATTTCAAGGCTGAAACGTTGTGTTTTCTTTTTTCTCTTTTCAGCATGGAATAAACCTATGACTTGTTCCTTTGCAGCCTACGCATGCTGACGCAGCTACCCACCTGAAATAATACTATTTCTACTACTATAATCAATAGAATCATTATTATTACTAGTACTAATACTACATTTTTCACTGTTTCCACTACTATTACAAATTCTGCTACTGATTCTTTCTTCTGATATCACTGTTAGTGCAGCTATGGTACGTGTTCTGCTATTCTTTATGTAATAACAATAATATAATAAACTGATACATTGCTGCCAATACTAGTGAGTATGGGTACTTCTAATAGTATTTACAAAACTCATAACAACGTATTTAAACTATTTGTAAAATACGATAGTGCTTGAGTGGATTGCAGGTTTTCACTGATTCATTTCTGCTTGACTGGAAAATGAGGGCTTTAGAATGAATGAATGACACGGGGAACAACTTTGTACACTACAGATCTTTGTCAGTGTAAGGACACACACATATCACTTGCATAATACCTTGTAGAGCTTGCCGATGGGGGGCTAAGCTGTAACAGAGTTTTATCAGGAGGGAAGTTGTTCTCCTGAGTGACACCCTAGTTCCCATGTTAAGGAAATGTGTGTATGTTTTACAAGAAACTACTTACAGTACATGAAGAAGGATGGTATTACAATCTGTATTAGCTTTCCCAGTTCCCTATGTATATTTTCACTAGGTAGTGGACTTTTAGGTTTTCCAGGCACTGAAAAACACAACTAAATCCTGGTAGGAGCAGTACATCTGGTAATGCACTATTAGGGATCAATGGGTTGAGACTGGGTGATGGGGCTACTTGGTGCTGACGCAGTGCAGCCTGAGAGCTGACAGTGCTATCAGAGAGTGCTGCATCATTGCTCAACCTGATTCCACAGCTCCCCTGTGTGTGCAGTGGTCTTACAGTGCAGAATAGTCAGCGGCCTGGCAAGTGTATGGCATGTACTTGTTGATTTTACATCACCTGCATTGTGGCAAAGGTTGTAGCATTTAACCCAATAGACCAGCAATCACCAATTACAAAATGTTGAGTGGCAGTTAAATATCAGGAGGCACCAGAATCTTACAGAATAAGTTATGACCATAATAGAATGTCTGCTGCAATTTCTGCAAATGAGATTTAGTGACATATTCAAACAGGAATAAAATGGAGAAATAGAGAAAGACGTTTTCCCAGGCTCCCTTTATAAATGTCCTAAGACAACATGTTGGGGCCAAAATTACAACAAACTGATAAAAAGAAAATGCTGTAGAAAAAAATAACTTTGCCTGCCCCTGGAGAACATTTTATTCTTGGTTAACCAGTTGGAAAGGCCACAAACATTATAGACATGCTTGCATACTAAAGGATCCCTCCTGCCTCATGCAGACATAACATTTTAAAACACACTGTGACAGTGGAACACCTCCCACTGCACTTTCTACTCAGCGGCGCGTGGGAATGTGCAGCTTCCACACCGGACTCTAATCAGCGCAGGTATTTAAGATCCCCACACGCCCGCAGACGGCGTTCACGATAGAACCGAATGTGTTCCCCTCACTGGGGACACAAACTAATTTCTCTGCTTAAAGAGATTTCTCTCCTGTACCAGAGAACCAATACCTCTGCAGACGACTACACACCGGCACACCGCACGAAAGACAGCACGCGCTCTGCTGGTGCTCAGGCAGCCTCCTTACTCTACCGACACTATCACAACACTGTGTCCATGAGATGTGAACCATAATTTTAATAAATAAATGGAGATCCGTCTTATCATTCAACCTGAAGGAAATGAGCCAAATCATGATAAAATTGACCTCCAATTTTTTTGGTGTAGTGACTCATATGTAATCTGGTTAGATTCGGAAAATCGGCCCTCTGCATTTCCTTAGTATTATATAATCTAAAACATAACAAAGCATCTTTAGAGATTTGATGTAATGATCTCAATTTCTTTCTAAGCCTAAAGTAATGCGTGTCATTTTCTATGTAGAGATTGCTGACCAGGTGCTGACTGCACAGGACTTGTTAAATCTTATACAACAGCTCTTCTTTCCAACAGAGGCATGTTTTTGGAAGCATTCCAGTTTATAATGACCAGCGTGTCAATTTTGGTAATCTGATTTATGGACTTGTTCTAGTGTATTTACTTTTTTTTCTAATTGGCATTAATTTGGTGAAAATGTGCCGCAGTCAAAAGAAAAGTTATTTTTTGTTTTAGCTTCCATAGGTATATAATTTATAAGATGCAAAGGAACAAGTAATAGGGTTATTCCATGCTGAAAAGAGAAGAAAGAAAACACAACGTTTCGGCCGTAGAGCCTTCTTCAGGTGTGTCATGGAATAAACCTATTACTTGTTCCTTTCCAGCCTATGCATGCTGAAGCAGCTACCCAGCTAATTTATAAGATAACAGCAGAAATGGTCATGAAATGCATTTAGCACTTCCACACGGACTTTGTACCAGCATGCTTACAGTGTTCGAACTCAATAGTCATTTAAAGTGTCTATGTTATTGGCTACTAATATACTCATCTGTTAAATGACTATAAATAGTAGTATGACATTAAAATATTAAAAGAACTGTGTCAGAACTACTGAATTTCCAGTGGCTTAGATTTCTTTTTCAGATACTTTTAGTCAGCAAAGAGGATAGCTGAGAATGTCTTAAAACAGAGCTCCTCAGTTTTTGTCTTGGAAGGTCAATGTGTCTACAGGTTTACAGTCCATCTGGGCTCTTAACAACTTAAATCATATTGTTATTGGCTTAATTAGACCAATTTACCAACTTCTCTATGCTCATCAGGTGATGATGTTTTAAAGAAAACTGAAAAGGCTCCAGAAATATTGGACCTCCAGGATCAGGACTTCAGGATTGTAAAATATTAATGTGGCATTAAAAAATATTGTAACACTTAAAAATTAACATGGTACCTACAGTACTTAAGCCTTTGGTTTGGAGGAAAGTCTAATTTTACTTACTATTTTTTATTGAATATGATATTAATGGGTATATATTTGCCAGCTTGGAAAGAAGGTACAACATTTTTATTGAAGACTTAGTGCTTTTCGGGTGAAGATTTAAAAGTTTTATTTAAAATGTATTTTGATGATAATGTAATGAAGAATTCTTACCCTTAAGGTAAAATCATTTTCTCAGATGAGGTTTATGCCTGTAAGTACAGAAATGGAGGAATGTGTGGCAAATAAAACTAAATTTTAGAAACCTTATCTTATGTATATCAGGATGAATTTAGTACACAAGAGAAATCACCCAGCACAAAAAGATTTCTGGATTCAGCATCTGGGTATTGAGAAAACAACTGACAGATACATCATAAGCAGACATAAAAAATATTCAAGTAGGGTTGCAATCTAGTACATAATGTGAATCAGGGAATGTGTAAACTGAATGTTGAAATTTGTATACTGAATTCACACTGCTGATATGTCCTATATGCTGGAGCTCATTCCAATCTGGCAGAACCACTCCCATGTCAGAGCAATACTTAAGATCAGCTCTGCAGTGTGGGCAGCAGGAATTGCAGTCTGTAGTTCTGTGTCCATGCGCATTAGGGGATATAGCATTAATTAACAGAAGATGAGTATTAAATTTAAAACATGGAAAAAAGAAAAAAACAAAAGCTATTATGTTTCAGAAATGGCTAATGTATTACTTAGCTTCCAGCTAGTAATTAAGCAACAACTGAGCATTTATGAAGGACTCAAAGCTCAATTTGTGCAAATTACCTTCAGTTTGGAGGCAAGATTAAAAACTTGTGTGTCCTGACAGTGTCCTGTAATTACTTGGGCCTGTCTCAGCCCCTAAATATTTCTCTAGAGAGAAACGAAGAAGTTGTACAATGCCCAGTTTAGGACACACATATAGTATGAAACATCCCCATGGAGTTTCAGACATACACTAGGAGAAAAATGCAAGGGCTAATTAATGAGGGTGCAGTGTTTACTCTCAATTAGTTGGTAAGCAGAAGTGTGCGCTTAATGAGCTGATAGATAAGATACTCCTCCACTAAATGTAATTGGTGTTTTTATAAGCAGGGTTCATTTTGAGAAGCCAAGGTGTGTAGAGTGCTCAAACCTCTCTAATAAAGATAGAAAATTAATAAATTAAAAAGGTAAGGCTGTTGTTTTTGCAGGGTGTCTAACTGGTTTAGAGGACAACCTATACAGCAACTTCACTTTAAAACATTTATTTGAATTGTTTTTTTCTTTATGTGTTTTTATTTATTTCCTGCTCTTAATACACAAAGAATGTAGAAACTGCTGGTCAGAAAAGGAAACTTGAGCACACAGCGGTAGAGCTGCTCGCCTTACTGCTTACACATTTGTATGAATAACGTACAGGCCATGTTCTGTGCAAAGAATATCTGTAATTGCACTCTTAACAAATGTTTATTGACATCTTTGCCTATATGTTTGAGCAGTGTTGACAATAGATCTTATTGCTCAGGATGTTTATGGAATGTTAGCTAAAGTAAAGTGAAATGTGCTCACCTATCTCTACTCCTTTCTATTCTAATTCTGCTGCACATCTTGTCATATCACCACAACATGTGAACATAAGATCAGTTACAAATGAGAGGAGGACAATTTACCCCTCTAAACCCTCTGGCAGTTAGTAGCTAATTGATCCAAGGACCTCATTCAGACTTTACACAAAATGAAGACATCCTTTGGAGTATCAAAAGAAAGGCAGTAAGATTCACGTGAGGCCTGAGGGGGTTACGATGAGATACAGAAACACTTGCCATTAAGCCTCAGCAGACACCAGGTCAGAGGAAGCATCTGGATAAATCCCAGCTTTGATGTCTTCTGCTGTGAGTTCTAAAATTGATGCTAGTGAGCGTCACTGTGGCACCAAGACTAGCACTTGGGGGTCTCCCACCCCACATTGTGGAGAGCCCCTGTTCGGTAGGTTTTATAAGTAGACATTAAATCTCTGATTTCTAATGACCTGGGAAAATTTAGCAATGATCAACTAAGCTGGTGATTATTTTAAATTGAGCAATTCAGAGACCATTTGAGTCTAAATTCCCTTTCCTTAATTGAAGTTCCTTTACAGAACTTCCTTAATTGCACCAAAGTTTACTGTACATGTGTTCCTAATCTAAATAGGTGACCTATAAAGCTAACGTGATTGGGTTTCTCCAGGACAGGATTTGGGGGAGTTTAGTTGATCAGCAATAAAATGAAATGGAAACTCAGTGTGAAATCTGGAGGGCTCCCTCCTCAGAAATAGCACTGCATGGCCAAGTACCTCCTTTGTGTTGTTTCCTTTGTGTGCTTGTGAGCATTATTCAGCAAACAATTGTTGTTAGAAGTGGACTAATGGTCTTATTCAAACAATAGTACAATAAATTCTCTTTTATGAACAATAATGCAGCACATACATTCTCTGCCAAGGGTACAAAAAGATATTGGCAATGTGCTTTTCTGTTGCCTCTATTTTCACACTGCGTCTGCTGTGACTGTGAACAAATAGTGAAAGAAGATAAATTTAACAAAGGAAAAAAATCTTTGTAGCCACCAGAACAGTTAGGGTTTGTGGTGTATGTACATTAAAAGTATACCTCAATCGTTAGCCACCAGGCCTTGCCTCAGGGATTTCTGAAGTGTGTATGTCACTGAGGCACAGCTACATGGCTTTCAGCACCTCATTTATCTGTAAACGCAGTGCAATTGCGAGAGAGGGGTCAGTATGAGATAGTATGACATCTAAAACTCTTTATTGTTTGACTTGTGCACCAAAAAGTCAATATCTAAGACATATAGTAACAGGAGCATGTCCTAAATGAGGTCAGGTAATTTGTGAAGTTGTCCAGTAGGTGAACTTTGCAGGGCTAAACCTGCCTAATTTGTATTTTCAGAAATGAGGTGGGCTTGGTTTATAGGAGGCAAGTTCTATATAGAAAGTTTCAGCTGAAATCTTTATCGATTTGCAATTCATTCATATTTTTCCAATTTATGTAACAATATCAGGAAGATATTGTATTTTTTTGTATCATCTGCATTTTTTATTGTTTATTCACACTATATTTTGTAGTTTTCGATATGCACACTCAATATACTGGGGGTTTAATGAACCCCCAGTGCTCACAGCCCTCCAGATTGCACTTACTAATATAGGAGTCACATATCATGCAAGATAGTGTATGTGCTTACAGCAGGGATCCCCAGTCCTGGTCCTGGAGGGCCGATGTTCAGTCCAGTTGGGCTCTTAATGACCTCAATCAGCTCATTAGTGGCTTAATTGGATGAGTTTAACAGCTTTTCCAAGCTGTTCAGGTGCTGGGGCTTAAAAGTGAGCTACTGTATAAAACCTGTAGATACACCAGCCTTCCAGGGCCAGGACTGGGGAAACCAGCTTTACAATGAATAACAGTGAGCACAGACAAAATGTTACCAGCAGGGGTCAAACCTCCTGCCACTAGCTGCAGCTGAAAGCAGCTGCTGGGACAGTACCCTGTTGTTACCCTTCGGCTCATGAAATACTATTAAGGCAGGGAGTGGGCATCACTGGGTCTGAATGAATTGGTGTTCTGATAGTCTGGTGACAGGCACACCAAGCCTCCATTGTAAAAATCTACCAACAGCTTCCTCTGCTATCCAGAGAGGGTCTGTACCTGATCAATGCAGGTAGGAGACCCCACTGACTTTCAGGAATACAGGAAAATTTAAAATACAGTTATTTTTAACATACCAGAGATCCCTGTCAGATAGGCATTAACTAGAATTTCTGTTCTTTTTTACATGTATTCAGTCAGGAAGATTACAGCTGTTTAAGACTGTATGCCTGTTGTTGCCATCTTGGAATTGTGGTGACAGGGATGGTCGCTTTTCACTTCAAAGTGGAGGACAGAAATCATATGTCTGAAGTGATGCATGGTAGTACAAGTCCCCAATGCTCCGCGAAAGATTCTTATAGAAAAGTGTTTTTTGTATTGTGTTAGTTTGCTGAATTGCTTTTAAAAGATGTCCCTGTGGCTGTGGTTGTTAACCAAAGTCTGTTTGATAACTAATTTTAACTGGAGCTACCACCATGTTAAAGTAAGATTGCTGGTATTGGATTGAAATAAGGCAACTGTTAGCAACTGTAATCACAGACTGGCTGTTTGATTGTATCAAGGTGCAATATTTATGATTTGAAGGCCCACATTACTATAAATGCCAATGTATCCAGCTTTTTCACCCATTTTTGGCCAAGACAAATATATCCGCAGCCTGAGTTTCTTTTGTTCTTTTCACAATCATTTTGTTTTTCAGTAGTATTATAATAGGGTAACTGAATAAAGTGATGAATATTTGTGTCTCCTTAGGCACCACATTTTCATTAATCAAAAAGAAGCTGGTTTCCCTGAATTAAAGCAGGCCCAAATCCAGTGCCCCATGGATAAAAACCACTGTCTCAAGCCATTGTTCTGTTCCCCTTCTCTGAAGAAAAAGGAACAGAGGGAGAGAGAAAAGAAGAAAAATGGATTCCGCGACTCTCCCCTGTTCTGTTTCCCTCTCCTAATAATGCAGAATAAATTAGAAACAAACCAGTGCAAGAAGAGTCAAGGAGCTCAGAATGTCTAATTGTGAGCTTTCGAGCCCCTTATGGAGGCTACCAGCTGCTGCGGGTGTTCTCTGGGTGAAAGCCGTGATGGATAGACATGTGCCAGCACACAAAAGAACCTATTTGGACTGATGTGTCAGCTCATCTTTATCAAATGTTGCACAGGTATATTCTCTGGCTATGCTTCATTACCCCAGAATGGCGTGCCTGAAATGTTTGACTGTTCTGTCGTCTCTTTCCCCCTTTCAGTTGTTGTGCTCTCTGTCAGGGAACTTTGCTATGTGAGCTATGAAGACAATCGACCAACTGCTATTACACGCAGCAGACAAATGAAGCAGCACCTCAGGGGTGAATGATAGATATTATTACAGCGCTTTGGCTGAAGGCAGGTGAGCTGCGCTAATGAGGACCCACCTCGCGCCCAGCTGACAGATGACTGTCATCGCTCTCCTATTGGCAGCCGATTGACACAGACCTGCTATGAACATTCCTGAGAGGAGGCTGTTTTTTTTCTTCCTCTGCTGAACTCTGGATGACACTGCTGCATAATTTAATGAGACTTAAAATATATCCAATTGAGCTATCACAAGGGGGGGGGGGGAGAACCGGCTTGGAAAAGAAAAGGATACAGCAACAAATTAAAATTAAAGGGTTCATCTCCGTGAAAACACTACTGTACTGTAGGTCCATGACTATGGCTGACTTTAGACAGGAGAAAAAGAACAGCTGAGAAGCAAAACACCACATTTTGGTGAAAATCAGTTTATTTTTCCACACTTTTTAAACTAAAATATAGCATGAGTGATATGTTATACTTTCCTACAAGATATAAGCTCAATAAACTGCACTTATCATATAATATAAGGGATATAATCAGTATAAGGTCTTTCAATAGGCAGAAGGCTACATCCCACTAACACAGACATTTTAAGATGAGATTCAGACTTACAGTATATTACCCTATATACTACTGTCTCATATACTAATCCATGAAAACTACAAATAACCCTCACTAAAGTCAATGTTTCATAGTTCTTCTAACCCGAACCCTAACCATGCACTATTTCTAATCCTAGATGCTGAGCAAATTTAAAACAGGTTGCAATACTAGTTCGATATATCAGCAGAAGTCATAGAAATACTATATAAACTTATGAAACATAACATTAACACTGTATCTCAAACAACATGTATATAGGATAATCAATGCATGCATAATCAAAGGATTAAGAAATTAGTACATCAGATATGTTTAAGCATTGAACTACTTTTAGCATCTTTGGCAGAATAGACGTCCGTCTGGAGTTAGTGAAAAATTGCCCCTTAAACCTAAAATGCTTTCAATGTAACATATACATTTTGAATGGGAATACTGATATAATATCAGTGGTATATTCTTACGTATCTGGGCAGAATGCATTTGGGGATATAATCAAAATAAGTTTTTTCCATAGCCATAACCTTGACCGAAGTTCTTCTAACCCTATCCCTAAACTATCTCTAACCCTAGAGGCTGTGCTGAAAAAACTCTGGTTTGAACTTTATTCTATATCATGGAAAGTGACAGAAATTCTTTAAAAAATGTTTGATTTGCTTCAGCCTCAAATATGACATACAATATTTGACTTTACAAAAAAGTTGAAAATTTGAAAGAAATGTTGCACTCATACATGTGTTCTGTTTGTTATGGAGTTGGCAAAGTTTCCCAGATCAGTCCTAAAAAACAGTAGTTAATGTAAACTACTGTATATTACATTGCAAAATTAAACACTGCACAGTTCTAAAATCTGTAGAGATATATATTTCATATATGCTTCAGTATCCCTGACGTTTGCTGCATTAAATCGGGCAGGAAGATTTTCAAATTCTCAAAATTTTGAAAAAGGGACTTTAATTTTTTTTTTTTTACAGCTATTGAAGCAATCCTTAAGTTGTGTTTATTACAAGGCAAAAGACTTGGAAATCCTATCCCGATTCTGAGCTCCCGTTGTGTGCCTCAGTGGAGATGTGCCCAGAGGAAATGGGAGTTGATAATAAATACTCAGGAGCCTGCCTGCTTCTCCAGAGAGTGGGAGAAATCTCGCCTTGTTAGGGGGAAAACAAATTGCCTTGGGCAAACGGGTGAGCTACACAATACCTATAATTCTTCTGATGAAAAGCCCATGTCTGATATCACCATTACAGCACAAGCAAGCTGTTCAGCCATGCACTGGAAAAGCCTGATTTCCTTTCAGGACTTGCGACGTGTTTGTGTTACGTACTGGCACAAAAGCAGATAGAAATTATCCCAAGAGAACCTGAGTTGCTAGGCTCAATGTGCCAATCTGAGATATATAGCAAAGATGAAAAGGTATTGTGCTGTTTGCTTTGCTCTTACGGTGACAGAGGTCATGAAGCATGCCACCTGATGTTCTTGCCGAGCAAGCCTGTTCTTTCAGCATGGGGGCACTGTGAGCATTCTTGAGCGCAGAGGAGCAAGGACTGAATCCCCATGTAGGGCTCAAAAAGGCAGCTACTGTATATGGTTAAAACTTCTTTAAATAGGATTCAGTAAAAACCCACTGCCCTGATAACATAAAATCAGGGCAAAATGCAAAATACGGAAGACCATTTTTATTTCTCAGTGGTAGTGAATGCTTTAAATACTCCCAAATGAGAAGATGCCATGCAATCCATCCAGCTCATTTGGTTTTTCAGTCACTAATTGATTCAAGGATGTCAGACAGACATTTTTAAAAAGCGAAATGTATCAGCTTTAAAAACACGATTGGGCAGTTTGAGTTGAACTTCCACAACCCTTTGTATAAAGAAGCATCTTGCATGTGTGCATTGTACAATTTTAACATAACATCCTTAGATTTGAATTCTAAGCTATAAATTATATACCCTACCATTACATTATACTGTATATTGTATTGTAATTGTATATTTACAATGCATATGAAAAATATGTCTATCCATAAACACCTAAGCTGCTGTACAGTCTTTTCATTGTCATCTAGTTCGATTTACAGTCCTTGCACTTTCAGTTAGTATTGATTATGGGTTATGATAATTATATATTCACACTGGTTTTATATGGTGAAGTTTTTAGCAAGTTAAGTTGGAGATAACATTTTTGGAAATTCCACTACAAATGTTTTTTTTTCTTTCTAGATCAATATTGAATACACAGCTCCAATTTGCTTTTTTTTTTCTAAAAAAATTATTCACTAGACAAACAGCAGATAAGTGAGAATCCATAAAGAAGTTTGTGTCCTGTCGTCAGAAGTTGAGTTAAATCAAATATTCTTTACACATTATTAACATTGTAGAAAGAATAAAATCTTACTAAACAATGTTTTCTGCTGCTTTTACCTTGTAAGCAATAATTGTGTGTGTGTTTAGGCAGGGACTTGCTGAATGCAGTCCCAGTGTCTGCAGATTCTACCACCAAGGGACAACCACTTACAGTAACTCTGCGTGACATCACCTCAGATATTCTATTTCTTCCATTTCTAAGGGTCTTGAGACGTTCCTGCAAAGCTAAAACGGTGCTTAAAGGTTTGCCCTGGAATGCTTTCCAGGTGTTTGAGTGGATGACAACTGGTTTGTTGTCAAACAGTGAATTGTGCTTCCATCGAACTTTTGATGCTGGAGATGTCCGCAATCTTTAAACTCTTTGGCTAATCATTCTCATCCCTCATGCTCTTTTAGCAAAAGTCAAGATTACAATATGTAACTCACAGAACTTGATTCTCACATTTCTCACCAGATACCTTACTATGCAACATTTGTTTCCTTTTTTCCAAAATGAAAAAAAAATGTCAGAGTCTAGACGGTGTCTTCATCTGCAAGGGACCAGATCCTAAAAGAGTGAGAGGCTGCTTTATCTTTTGCCAAACCAAAGAAGCACCTCTCCACACTTCTTAGAAAAGCTCAACATTTTCTAGAATCACCAGAAGTCTTCAGACTTCTTCTGAAGTCATTAATCTTTGAAGCTCCAGTACAACTGTGTTCCTGTTACCCTTCTCCTCATCTATGCTCATATCTTTAATCCCTTATTCTCCTCTTCTCGTAGTCCCAAACTTGTCTCTCTCTTCTGCTTCCTTCTCTTTCTGTCCCTGTTTCGTCGTCAGGGGTCCAACCCAATTCTGGCCCAAGCAGTATATTTGTGTTTTTCCCCTGTTTCTTTGTTTGTGTTTTTACTGCAGGAGTTCTCCCAAACATTAAGCTTACTCAACCACTGGCACCAGCACATGGTGTCCATCAGTATCTCATCCAAGCTTCTCTTTCAAAATTCTCAGTGTAAAATTCCCTGTACGGACAATATTATGGAGGTACAAACCCATTAAATTGAAGGAAACAAAAACAAAACACCTTCATCCTTCTGTTTTGTAACCATTTATCTGATACAGGGTCACAAGGAAGCTGAAACTTATCCCAGCAAGCCACGGGCACAGAGCAGGATACACCCTGGATGGGACTCCAGTCCATCACAGATGTTTAAAAACATATACAGTATACCAAAGTCATTCTGTCATTTACAAGTACTGTACAAGCAAAATATTTATCAATGCCCAAAAGTGACTTTTCAATGTCTCAATATAAAGCAGATAAATGTCTAAAATATATATATATATAAATAAAATAGTAATAAAAAATATTACTTTTCAGCATCTGTTACATCCTGTGTGCTAGCTGAATTGGATTAATCAAAACAAATTAAACATAAAGATCTTAATTGTAAAACTGATTCTGGGAAATTCCTGTAGTATACAAAGTTGAAATAAGTCATGAGTAATAAAAAACAATAACAAAAAGAAGTGACATTTTGAAAGATACAGTATAATTAAAATATTTGGATATGTATCCTGTTGATTAATTTTGTGCAATGCTTTTGAAGAAATTCTTCATGGTCACATGCTACTTGTCAAGGGCATGTTGCAAGCTGAGTAACAGGAATGCTATAGGTTCATTTTACTGAACTTTGAATTAGTTTTTGTGAGTGAATGTCCGACATCTTTTTTCAGACAAAGTGGGTTCACAAGGGGAGGTCTCTAAAACACACAAAGGAATTAGTTTTCTTTTTTTGTGACATGCTGCCCCATCACCAATACAAAAAGGTTAAGAAAGCTCAAGCTCCAACTGAACTTGGCAGTACATTTCCATGCAAATGTTGAGACGTATCACAGGGGCTCAGCCACTTAGCATTTAAAGGTTAGCAGAGTTAGGGCACCAGTTGGTAAATGGCTCTGTGCTTACCGAACAGCTACTGTAGTTTGTGTCCATTCCTCCTGCAGACCAAGGTTATAAAGACTCCATTTTCTGAGTTGTAAATCACAAAGGTGACTCTTCTCTCTGCCCATTTAGGCTCCTAATGAGGGGTGTAATCTCTTTAAATCCAATCTAACATCTCTAAAGGATGGTTTCTGATGCAATGTGGGCTCTAAACAATGTAAAACAAAGTGACAGTTCTGGTCGAGACTAGAACCAAGAACCAAAATGTCAAGTGCTGCAATTTTTGGGTTTGCAATACAGTGGGTGGTATCTTTTTTAAATCTGTAGAGTGAATCTTAACTAACAATAAATTAAAACAAACATTATGCTGTGTGAATGCTGTTACACATCATTATAAGAATAAAATCCAGAAAGAAATTATATTTAAATTAAAAGCCATAATTACATAGATGTATGGCAGAAACCTGAAATTACTTACAAAGAAGTAACTACAGCTACTTCACCAAACAAAATCAGCTCTGAAATAAAAATATAGGGATATGGCTAAACATGTAGTAAACTAAAAAATTAATCAAAAAATGCAAACTGAAAATGGGACACAAAACCCTGTGCACCTTAAAGACAGGGCTGGTGCACACCCATGTACAGTACATTGTACTTTTTTATGGCATGAAATATTCTCATCAAGTTAATTTATAATAACACATTATGCCGTGTGAATGCAGTTACTAATATGGCCTGTGTGTTAATACACAAACCTGTGCTTGTTTTAAGTTTCCTTGAACAATTGCAGTTACTGCTTTTGTTGAATGCTATCTTTTCCTTTTTAGTAAATATTTTTTGTGTTTAAGAAATGTTTACCATGGAACATGTGTCAGTGTCATAAGTGTCATAATAACCTCAGCTAAATAATGCCAAAACTTAAGAAATCCCATATTTACCCCCAAAAAGGATAATAATCAGCAAACAGGAATAATATTATAACATTACTTGTTCATGAGGGAATGTTGCTATTTTTCACAGTTCAAACATTCAGTTTAAAAAAAAAAAGAAATATCATATTTTAAAATATAACTTTTATGATACTGGAACACATTAATCAAACCGGACAATTGCAATGCATTTTTTTCAGGATTTGACAAGAATATAAATGTTTCTAATCCCTGATTGAACACAGTGTATGATTGCATGTTTAGAACATTGTGAAATTCCTGCTATCTCTCCTGGTACATCTTTGCAGGGCACCGTTGGAAGACAGGTCTCAAAGACTAAGTGAGTTTAGTCTTGCTTATAACATAAATCAATGAGCTGTCATGCTGTTATCATTGTTTGCAGATAGACAACCATTATACAGTGAACAGTTGTCCATAAACATCAGCCAGATTGTACAGATATCCAGCTTGGAATTAAAGTTTTTATTGATTCCTGGTACACAATCTGAGTGTACAGCATTTGCTTTAAAAATGTTTATGACTTCTGGATGTACGTATTTGTTATTATTTAGTATTCTTGCACTTTCACTGACAATCCACTTTGTGTACAATTCACAAATGTTAATCAATGTCTCAAACTCACTCACCCAAAAAGAAATGTCCTAACTGTGAACACACATTTAAGATCTATCAATATTAATAAAATGTAACACAGTTGAAAGTTATGATCTAATTTCATACACAGAAGACTATCTAAAATATAAAATAAATAAACAAGGAGAGAAGTGTTCCTATCATTTACTTGTCTTTTGGAAACATGGTAGTAACTGTTGCCTGTTTGAGCACATCCTTTTATTAGATTAATTATGTAGATTAGGGATAGTTTTACACCCCATGGTGGCAAAATTAATTAATTTCTTTCAATCAGCTCATCTAGTCTCCGTGTGCTGATAATCCTGTTCCATGATTTTCACCTTCATGCAACACCCATTAATACTGGCAAAATTCCAGTACTCGATCTACTTTAGAAAACACAGTGTACACTTCACTGGGAAAACATACAGTATGTAATGCTCTTTTGCAGATATCTGCTGTCCATGATTGGATAATTCAGTCTCCATTAAATGTGGCTCCAATAATACTTAAAAAATTTTAATGATCTGAAATCCTTAGAAAGTCTTGGGTGCTTTCTGTGTGGAGTTTACATGTTCTCCCCATCTGTGTGGGTTTCCTCCAAGTGCTCTGATTTCCTCCTATTGTGCAAAGACATAACTGTAGGTTAACTGGTTTCTGTCAAAACTGGCCCTAGTGTGAGTGTGCGTGTTTGTGTGTACACTGCACTGGACTGGCATCTCATCCTGGGTCTATCCTGCTTTGTACCCATTGCTTGCCACTATAAGCCCCCTACAACCCTGTATTGAATAAAATGGTGGTCAGAAAATGGATGAATGAAAGACTTGGAAATCCAATTCCATGTCAGCCTAAATGAATTGCTAAGATATCGTTGCCTTCATAAGTTTGTAATGCGTAGTTGGTTTGTAATTAGGATGAAGAAGGCCTCTGGATATTTTTTCCATTTCATCCATTATCATTATTCAGTATAATTTAGAGAGCTGGTCATTCCCAGCCAGAGTTGTGCCATGTCACAGCTTATCCTGGTAGCACAGGGCACAAGTTGGGCCAGTCATTTTCAGGGTAAAGTGTCACGACCACACTTGACCTTTCCCACAAACGCCGACGCATTAACTAATCATCCAATTGCACCTCTCACCCTTCACTGCACCTTCTGCCTCCCAACATACTTAAGGGCTCACTACCATCATCTCATCGCTCAGTATTGGTTTTACCAGTAGAGCTCCTGTACCTCGCTTTCCGAGATACTCCTGACTATCACTGTCATTTTGATACTCTGGCTTCCTGACCTGTGACTGAATCTAGACGACGATTCTTGATCCCCAATTTGGCTAAGAACACCTGGCTTTTTCTCTGTGTCCTTTTTATGTTCTCTCTCTTGCACTCAACGCGTTAGGTCTCTGGGGGCCACCTTATCTTATTTTTTGGCCTAGTAAGTATATCTTTGGAAGGTGGATACTGGTATACCTAAAGAGAAGCCCCCACAAACATATTGAGAACACGCACACTACAGAAGATGCCAGTAATGTAAAACACAATTTGTACTTCAAGTATTTCTGCCCAGGTAAATTGTTAGTATGTTGAAATAACAGCATACATCAGGAGTATGAAATGCAGATTGTACTGTTCCTTTAGATCTAGTTTACTCTGGTTTACAACAACAAAGCAAAAAAAATCTAAACCTAAGATATGAAAACACAGTGTAGAAAGAATATACAATTAACAAATATTAAATTCCATATATAGTATTTGAAATATCTTGTTAATCAATCTAACAAACTCCATTTGTATCTTACTGAACTTCTAAATACTGTGGTGAGGAGATCTGAGCTTCAGAAAAATTTACAGCTCCACCTAAACAGAGAATGATTGTGTTTAATGATCCTGGACTGCTGTTAGCATCAGGTGCACACCTGAGGCCTGTGTTTTTTTGTTTTTACCCAGCACAGCCTCTAAATGGTTTAATTAGAATTTAACTGCCCTGCTATTCCTCCATTATGTGGGAGACGAGGTGAAGTGTTTAACACTGCACTCTCATAACAAGCAAAGCTGTGTGGTAGGCATTTAAAAAGAAACAGGAGGTCATAAATATCTTGTTAGCAGGCCGTGTAAAAAGTTTAAAAGCAGCGTTATGAAACCCAATGCTCACAAAGAGAAAAAAATAAAGAAAAAATATCCATCAAATTAACACATCAATGACTTGATTGTAATCTCCCGGGCTCTGTGTAGCGCAATACTTGCTTTGCAGACAGCAGGCTGGTGTGATTTATCAATGCAAACCTAATAGCATCAATATGAATCTAACTAAAAATCAATATTTCATTACCAAATTGTTAGTGAGAATGAAGAAAAATTGCTGGAGTCAGAGCATTCTCCTGGGTAGGAGCATCTGGAGTTCAATGTGACAAGATGAGTGATGCATGACCACAGGCCCAGGGAAGGACTCGAAGAGGACAGGCCAGAGTCAGAGCCTAGACTGCACACCAGCTCTGTCTCTCTGCCTGCCTGCTTGCAATTACAAGGCCACGAAGTTTCCAGCGCTTGCTTAATTAATGCTAAACTTTAACATGGAGGTCCCACCCTTTTCTCTTTTTCTGGAGGGTATGTAAGCATTTGCTGTATAGATCCATTAAAATCCCACCCAGCCTCTCTGAATCGGTTCACTGTAGTCTTTTGAGCAGTAATAAAAAAATACTTTCAAAAGAGTGACAGAAAGCCTTATTAAGACATTTGCCTGGTTTGCCTGACATCTAATGTGATGTGACCTTCATGTGCAATACACTGTTTTTTACCAGTATTATGAAGGAGTGCATGTCTGACATGCAGGTCATTCCTTTAGTGAATGATGATCCACTCTACAAAAACGTTTGCTCTGGAGAAGCTGCCTTTGAGAAAGATTCTTTTCCTGGCTTCTCCCCAGTTTCTCTCTTAAATAATGAAGGCCTCCTTGAGTTTCATTACATCTACATACAGTAGCTGGTCACTCCTTTATCCTGAATCCTTTGTTGAGAAGACATTATGACGAGGATCTGTCTTTGAAAAAACTCAACGCAAAAGTAATCTAATTCAGTTAGTTCAATAAACTTTCCTTAATAAGATTAATTAATCTGTAATATCTTTTAGTGAATATCAGTGGATTCCAGGTGAATTTGGCCAGTGGTGACAATTCTTCTGTCTGCAACTGCTTCAGTATTGTTTTGCATTTGTTGATTTGTGTATGAAATTTTGGTGGACTGATTTTTAGGTTTTCTTTTCTGTACACATGTAATGTAAAATTAGTATAAAAAGTTCAATTGAGTCTACAACAAATTAATGATCCCCTCATCATCATCTTAGTGGCTCATATGAGACTTTACTGTACTGTAGGTCAAGACAAAGATTGGTGACAGCCTACTTTTCCCTCGCTTAGGATACATGTTAAGGCACTTGGTCAGTTAGATTAAAGTACCACACAATAACTAAGATGTGAAAATGTAAGAGTGTAGAGTGGTGGTACACAGGAATGAGATAAGTCAATGTAACTGTGAGCTGGGTATGTGTTATCAAGGGAAACAGGAAAATGGGCTTTTAAAAGACCTTGATGCTGGTGAAAGTACAGCAAAGTATTGGAGGAGCAAAGGAAGCTTTGAGTAAATATGGAACTGGCTGGAATGGAAAAAACACAATATCCAATTATTTAGCATGTTAAGGTACTCTAAGAACCTTAATTGATTTATTTCAAGTACTCTGAACTTCCAGCATAATATGTTTTATTTATTTTAGAATTCCTGAGTACATTTTAAAAATGCACCACATAACACCAGCTTACAACAGGGATATACAGTACAAGCAATTCATGCAAAAAAGAGTCTAATAAAGTTATAAAATAAAGAAAAAATGAAAATTGTTATAATTTTTTACTGTTATTTACTTGTTATTACTTAAATTGCAGCTACAGCTCTTGTGAAAATACAGCAAATGCATTTGTTTTGTTCCCATTTTAATTGGTTTTCAATAATTCATGCCAGCAGAGCTAGTAGTCAACCTTGTGATAGACAGCAATGGATATAATCCTCAGACTCAGGCAGGTTTTTATAATTGATCATCTGAATGGTAATTTTAATCAACACAGCAGCAGTAAGGGGATCACAGTCCTGCTGCTGGGTGAAGAGAGGGGAATGTGGGTGGTCATACTGGTTAATTTCATTCAGCTAATGCAAATAAATGTTACTTAGTGGCAGATCCTCTGACAAACAAGGGAGAAGGGGCTCTTAAGTCTGAGCAGGTGAGGTTCCTTCTTGTTAAAGTCCAAAGTATTTCATTATATGACCAGAAGTATCATCATCATGAGCATCTTTGCAAAGCAGACATCTTTGGATCTTGTCACAAAGCTTCAGATGAGAACACAAAGATTTTGCTGATACGTGTACACAGTAAACTGTCTGGAGCATATGAGTGTTTTCCAGATCAAGACACAGGCTGGAGCAGCTGCTTGCAACAGTGGTCTGTTATTCATACCCTAAGAGGGCTTGGCATGGAATCATCATAGCACAGGTGGAAACACTGTCATACCCTCTTGAAAAGCGCTGTAACCAAGCCCCAGATATTTAAGATATCCTGGTCCACAAGTCCTTTATGGATTATTTCTATATAAAGCTGTAGCTCATTATTTGTTGGGCTCACATTCCTCTGCCTTTCCATACATATTAACAGCAGTATTACCTAATGCAGCAATAGGTGGTGTTCTATCCTCTGAAGCAAAATGCCTTTCTTGTAAGAGCTGCCTTGCAGAGTTTAATGGACTAAATTCCACTCTGGGCTTCAACAATCATCTATTATTATTATATAATAATCATCATCATAATGTAATATGTCTTTGTTCTCCTTCTTTAACTCTCATTTCTACAGGCCTAGCTTACCTCTTTTGAGGGGAGCCACGATTTTCCCTGTGGGTTTATCAGTATCTGTGGAATAGATGATGTCAGCTCAGTGCTGCCTCTTGGGTAGACCAAGCCCATACCCACAAACCTCAGTGTGCGACAGAATTTTGAGACCCCTTAGGCCGTAGTTCAATTTTTGAATCATACTAACAAAACAGAATTACTTTGTTAATAATGCCAAGCAGTGTGATACTTTTCTCTTCTTAGTTAATCTTTATTGTAGTGTATGTGTTAAGTATGGTATACTGTATGAAATTTCAAAGTTAAGAGTGTAGCAGATAATTCTATCTTAAATAGAAAAGCAAAACCTTTATGTATTAGTTGGTACTGTGCATTTATCTTTGCAAACAACAGGAACCTGTCATGCAATCTGCCCCGGAGGCAATTTTTTTGTGAATGTGTCCTGAATCTCTGCTGACTGCCACGAAGCAGAATTTATCAGTGCATCATGTTATATCTCATGCAGCACCATAATACATCCCCCAGCTCATTCTTCAGTCTTCACCATTTACACGTCCTCCTACAATTTCTGGATCCACCAGTTTGAAAAGGCAATATTGTTCTGATTTTGGAACTGATCCATCATGTGACTTAAAGTCCTTCAAGACTGCACAAGATGCTTTGATTACCACATCTGTTTTTTTCTTTTCAGATGAACAGGAATATGCTGTGTTTCCAATGAAAGGCAGACTAATCTGCACTAGTATAGCAGGGCTACTAGATTAGTTCCCTGTCCAATATTGCATTGCAGTGCTTTAATACAGCTAACATGTTAATTCCTATATTGATCCTGATACTTATTAAATAATTAAGGAGCTGGTTGTAGCAACATTATATAATCTAGCAGATTTGGAGGACCACTGACTGATTTGCCTCAAAATATAGAAGACAGATTAACAGTCTTTTTGTTTGGACAAAGGTAAACTAGGGATATGCTTAGAGAACTACTGTGAATTATTTTCTCTTTGTACAGTGCAAGGGATGCACCATTTTACTGCATCGCCACATAATGTTCAAAAACATTTCAAGACTAGTAAAGGAGTTTGTTTTCAAACATCCTCAGTATAGCGATATTGTATTTTGGGAGAAATCAACATACCCCTGTTCGTTTGCCTGAGGGATTGGGAATACATTTCATGACTCTCAAAGTCTGTAGTGGCTGTTTATATGAGTTCAACAGATCTGAAGAGTTGGCTTCATCAGATTAGGTTGAATGAAACTTGTTTTTTTCCTGGATGCTAAGATACTGTATGTTTTACAAAACCTCTTGACATCACTTGTCAATGCAGTTTTATTTTCTTGTGCTACAGCAGTTCTCATTGGGAGCTGAGATCACAACTGAGATGAGTTTTATTAACTTTTTTTATTTATTCATTACTTAATTCAAGGTGACACCTGATCCTCTTATATGTATCCTGATACAGTTTAACTATCAGCTGGATGATAAAGTAGCTGGGTGTGGCAAAACAATTTGCTGGAAGGGACTAGAAGGACTGAGTAGTCCTGTTTTCCCTCCAGAGAACCACATACCTCCCCCAGACGAACTGCACTTTTAGATGGACAGGACTTTTGGAGGCAGTTTTAGTTAATCACCATCAGTCCACACTCTATATAAAATTAGGTCAGACATGATAGGGCCCTGGCTTCCAAGTATAAAATTGGATAAAGCAATTTTAAAAATGCATGTGGACACAATGCCACAATTTCCTGCAGTTAAAGGAAAACAACACAAAAATCCCTGGAACTAAAAGTTAGCAGAAACACTTTACAAATCAGCTGTGAAGCTCTTTACACATACAGGAGAACCTATCAGACTTCTTGGACTGATGTAAGTGAAAATAAATAACACGTTTTTCACAGACACTTTCATCCAAAACATTTGAGCCTCAGAGACTGGGCTGTTTGCCCAATAGATTTATTTTTTTTTGCATAGAAATCTGTGCATCTTTGTGCCTAGGAACATCTCAGCCCTGAGAATATACTGAATGTGTTTCTGTTGTGTGACACTGCTGGCTGGCATATACTGAGTTGTTTTCCTATACCATTTTTAACATAATGTGCTCCATAGTACAGAACAGAGCCAAAAATGATGAATGCTATTTCAATAAAAGTCTCCTTATATTGTGGCTTTCTTTAGTCGTTCATCAGGTCCTGTATTTGTTGGACAGATATGTAAATCATCCCACCTTGACAAGGACCTAATTTATTAAAGAGCTGGACTTAGAAGTGAGATGTGACAGATGAGTAACATAAACAGATTATTCACTTGAAAGTCTGAAAACAAATATTGTTGATTTTTTGTGGGCACCATCAACTTAATGAGGACACCTAATAATATTCAAGGTTAAGATTCCAGTTTCTTTTTTTTTCTGCCCATTAGTATTAATTTTAACGCCATTTTTGCCTTTGTGCTTAGTGAAACTACAACAAAGGAGCCCACAAATGTAATTGCACTCTAATATATTGTCAAATTTCAAGCCTAACACAGAAACACAGCAGTTTAGAGAAAACTGCTTTGCAATAACTCATGTCAAGTACAGATCAAAATAAATCGTCCTAGAAGCTATTACTTAATGGGACGTCCGATTATAGCAAGTAAACATTTTTACAGGTTTGAATGAGCTTTTATGAATCAGCATCTACTCTTTATTTCTGAAGTATTCAGAGGTATTGAAATTGGAGTGTTTTCTCCAGCAGCCTTCAAGTTCAATTGGATTCACATCAAGTGATCAAGTGATTGTGATGGACAGTCCAGTGCTTTGATTATTTTCCTGATAACAAACACTATCTTATTTTTCTTGGTGGACTGTGTGTTTCAATTTGTTGGGCTGAAATGGTAAGCGACACTATGTCCAGTGAACTTTTCATTCTTTGGGTCAGTAATGCATCTTGGTACTCAGCCAGGTTTTAATTTCCCTCCATTACGCAGAGATTTCCAGTACCTCAAGAGCAAAAGTAGGCCTTCCTCATGATTGAACTGACACCATATCTTACAGTAGGTCTATAAACTAAAGCATAAATCATCTCTGTCTAAACTTGAATCTCAGTGATCGGATCAATGAGAGCTCTGTGAAAAATATTTCTAGTATCAAAAACATGAAAAACAGACAAGTCAGATGCACCAATATCATGATTCCCACAATATCAAAAAGTGATAATATTCATGTCTCAGATATTAGTAGATGGTCATTAAAACATTTTAGCAGCTGTGCAAAATCATAAATTTAATTTCTCTGAGGGTGATGCACTGGTTAGCATTGCTTTCTCAAAGAGCCGTGTTGATAATTTTCACAACGAATTAGGAAATAGCACAGTTTAATTGCTTTAACCGTACTCCATGAGGCCTTTTATCTCAGACACAAATCAACCTATTAATAAAAGAACATTCCCAACATTTACAAAATGTGCTTAGAGAGACAAAATTTAAAGTGCAACACTATGCTGTGAAGAGAAGTTTGTGAAATAATATTGTTTCAGGATTTCAAAACAATTGTCCTTGAAACTACACTTCCTTTTCTTTGCACTTGTTAGCTCACATTGCTGGGGCCTTGGAATCAGTTCCTTGGGTGCTGTCTGTGTGGAGGTTGCATGTTCTCTCCATGCTCATATGGATTTCCTCTGGATACTCCGATTTCTTTCCACAGTCTAAAGACTGTGGAAATGTTGGTAGGTTATTTGGCTTCTGTAGTATTTGTTCCTGGTGCATTTGTGTATTGTTCCAAGTGCCCTGTGATGGACTGGTGTCCCATCCAGGGTGTACCCTTAGCTTGCTGAGTTAGGCTCTGGGCCACTGTAAACCTGAATTGGATAAGCAGATATGCTCTGAAAAAATATCCACTTTAAAAAATGTATACAGTATAGAATTTGTAATTGGAATGAATACTTTTGCAAGGCTCTGTATGTGTGAGGGAAGGATTTTTAAAGCACAATGGCTTCCTTAAGACATGAAGCCATATTTTAATTATAAAAGACAATTCTTATTGGAGAAGAAAGGCTCAACCTTAGTCAAAAATACACTTCATCATTAAGGTAACCTCTACCATAAAGAAACCTAGTCTACCATAAAGAAACCTAAAAGTGTAATGAATGTGAATTTGCACACCAGCAGGACAAGGAGAAATCAAGACCACATGGAACTATAAGCATATACCTTTGCTCATTTGGAAATTTTGTATTACCCAACATACACAATATATATATATAAAATGAGAATGATCAATAAACATTAGATAAAATATATCTAATGTAATTATATTTGTGTAAGTACAACAGGTATTATAATTTATGTATGAGTGTTTGTGGGGGTGTGTGTAGAGTGAGAGTGTGGGAATCTATAATGTGTGACGGTTGTGAAATTACACCTTTTTCTTTGTTCATTTTCACACAAAACAACGACACACGATTACCAAGAAGGGCAACGTGATTGCAAAACAATGTTTTGAGCAAGCGAAGCAGAATAAAGAAAAAAAATTTACTTCATTTGATGCCACAATACAATGATAGAAATGATGACAATAAAGCTCAGACACTAATATAATTATGCCAGATAACATTTTGATTCCTTACAATAATAATGAAACTATTAAGTACTATTCCTTAACGTTGCAGCTCCGACAGCTTTTGTTTACTTGCAGGTAAAAATGTAAAAAATTATGTAAAAACGAGAGGAAGTGCTTGTAAATAGTCATACAGGAGCAATTTTGGAACAGGTTACAGTATTTCAATGAGTTCCTAAGAGTATAACATGTGCCCCTATTTCAACATATGTAAGAGGCTTTTTCAGACAATACTGTCAACCAACTTCCACAGACAAAGGGGTAGAATACAGCATATGCTTTAGAAATAAGACTAAAAAAAGTCTTTCTGAGAAGGTGATTCTCTGTTTAGGGACCACACCTTTTAGAAAGTTTTTTAAACATTGTTTTCTGATTCTACATGGGAATAAAACTCAAAAGATAAATTACAGATCTAGATACAACCCAGTGATCACCTGTTTGCACTCATGAATAAAGGCCAGAGCCAATATTATGTCATTCAATCATTGAATCAACCATCTTTCTATAAGTGTAATTCAGACAAAAAAACCCACTAAATACCTTTGACAAATTTGAACAGACATGGTAAGACCACAGTTTCAAATCAGGACCATATGCAAGACTTTTTATTCATTTAATTTGATTTATTATACTTGTATGCTACGGGATCTATTGTTTCCTTTATACCTACATAGGGTATACTTTGTATATATTGATGTCACTCTGGATAACGGTGTCTAATAAGCCAATATTAATGTCATTTATTGACTCTGACAGAAGTTCTTCATGCTTTGGAGCATTTTTGCCAATTCAGGCCTGGGTGGGTTCAAATCTGGCAAGGTTACCTCCAGCTTGCTGTGCAACAACAACCTCATGTGTATTCCCAGACACCTGAGTGCTGTGTTAAACCTCCAGCTGATAGCGAACTCTAAAGCTGATGGTGGCGGCTTACAATCTGAAAATAAGGAGAATGACAACAGCAGAGCCAGTACATATTGTGCATTCCATGTGTTTTGCAGCAACAAGCCGAGTAGATTAACAAGATGGAAGATGAAAATGATGGCATCTTATTTTTGATGGCACTATGAGTGCAGTTTAGAAATTACAACTCAATCACTCCTTGCTTACATGGGTTAATGATTCCCACCTTACTGTTTGCAGTTTCAGTTTCAACAACGTTTTATACAAACTTTTCCCTGTTTGATTACTCCAAGAGAATGTTTCGCATTACAAATATCACTCTCCAGTCCCTTGTAAAATGCTTTTAAAATGATGAATTCCATAAAGGTAACGGAAGATAATTCAGATAACGATACTGTACGAAATGATAGCAAAATAACGCAAAGGGTAGGAAAACAATCAATTATTTGTTACTGAGGGATCCTGAGTGGTATCTTGTTTAATATTTACCAAAAGACATTCCCTTTTCCAGAGGGGTTAGGACAGAAAGCCTGTTTTGGCGCCCATTAGAAAGTGAAAGGCCAATCTGTCTTTAAAACAGCAATAGAAGACACTTGCATTTTGCCTTAATGAATAAATGAAACAGTCAATGTATTATACATACATGGCTTCTTGTCGGTTGGTGTGATATATAATACATAGCCTCTATCATTTATTTAGTAACGTTAACTTTAGAGTTTTGAGGTTTATGTCAGGAATCCATACAATGTGCGTTCCCTGTGAATCTTAGAAATAAGTGGCTTAACATTCTTCAGTTTCTGGCTGAGAGCGCCAAACCTTGTGATTCAAGAACTGTACAGTTTTGTTAAAAGATGAGAAAGGCTTCCTGTGGTCCTGATTCGCAGTCTGTAGTAAAGAAACTCCTCCACGCTTATCCTTCAGTCGCAGCTCTGCAGTGTGTTTAACCTGTGGCCAGCTTCCATCACTACATTTCTACACTCTAAAGGAGGAGAGCAGACGAAGCCCATGTTAACCTGAAGCAAGCAAGCCGCGAATATCCTCAAGCTTGGATGAAGCCAATGGAGTTTAGAGGTCTGCTAGCAAGGCATTCAAAGGTTGCTCTACACGTTTAAGTGTTTACCTACAGTACAGCAGGCTTCCATACCATGCTGAATAGTCGTAGGCATAACCTACTGCGTGTTCCAGGCAGACTTATCTTATTGCACCCATTCAAAACATCTGGAGACGTTTCTTGTATTTTCTGTACACCCTCCCTACATACAATATATGTTTGTTGTGACATATTTGCTATTGCTGTTATTCTTGTTTTTTTCTGGATCTAAAGAAATTAAGATGAGGGTCCTTTTAAGATGCTTCTTCTCTCCCTTCCTTAACCCAGCAGAGACCTCTAGAAATGGGAAGAATGGAAGGAGAGACATAGTTTACCATAATGACAATGTTGTACACGTGCTTCCTATGGTCTGGTATGAAGTGAACATAACCAGCCTATTCATTGATTTTTCTGTAAAACAATGCAGGGAAGCTGACCACTACAGGCGGAGCAAATGTACTGATCGATTGAAAGCTTGGAGAATTTTGAAGGAGAATTCTGTAGGGGAATAAAGTTACTGTAAAGTGCATACTGAAAATAAGGGCAGTATGTGCAATGGTTATTGAGTGTAAGGGACACAATTGTTCTATCATGCAGCACAGTTCACCAGGAATCTAGGGATGCTGATCAACACAGTTCTTAGAGGAAAATATGGGAATACCATGGACAAGTTTCATTACATAAATGAGCAAAGAGGGATTTAAAGGTCCCAATTTCAATTACAGAATTCTAGACGTTAAAAAAAAAACATTGACAATGAATAAACTTGGAAAAGCCACGGATATAATTTAGGCGTCATTAAATTAGACATCAAAATCAAGTGTTTTCTACCACTTGTTATTTCTGATGCTATTAGAAGCAGATTATTCAGACAAGGTTTTGAAATTGTAGTTTGTAAACAGGTTAAATTTTGTTAATTTAAACAGATCGATGTTCCAGTTCATTAACACTGGTGCTAAAACCTACGCAATAACTCTACAGTTTGTGTGTTTTCTGGAAAGACTAGAGAATAAAAACACAGATGTTGTGAAAGCTTTTCGTTACCATTTTTTCAAAAATTTCCTATCTTGGTAGCTAATTTTGTAGTTCACTCTTTTGCACAAATGTATCCAAGCAGCCATTCATAATTCTTGTAAGTCGGCCAGAACTATTTTGCTATTGCTACCTTTTTGTTGTGTAGTTCCATACAGTATGTTCCATAGTTATTTATGGGTCACTTACTCTCACTAACCTTCAAATTGAGAATGTGTTTTTGCTACAAATTGTCAAATTAGGGTACAGTAGCACCACTCTCCATTGTTTCTTCTAATGTTTTGATGATTTGCACATCTAAAATTCACTGCTTATTCACTAAATTTGCTGTGAAACTGCCCAATTTGTCACTAGTCACTTTTATCATTAAACTGTTAGTGAATCTCTCTTTGGTCCTGATAGCGAATGCAATTCGGTAGCAAAGTAGCTCAGCTTTCAACACGGTGCTGCCTGGACTGCAGGCCGACAGCTGACATTAAAGATATCTTTGTGAAGTTTTCTTCATGCTCCATGAGCTTCAGAATTGGCAACATCATTAGAAATTGCATGAAGAAAATACATTAAACTTACTTGGTTTAATGACAGATTCACTTAGTCTATCTAGGGATCATAAAAGCCAAAGTGCTGTTTGACATTGCAGGTTGTCATGCATGTTCATGGTACTAGTCATTTTTAACAGGAGAACCTAAAACTGTTTCAGCAGTCACATTCAGCAATCACTGTTATGATAGGTCTGTGATAAATGTATTTTTATAAACATATGTAATGAAGTTAGCTCAGTGTTTCAATTTCCAAAGAAATGAACTCAAGTGTGACTCCAATCAGAAATTTTTTGGTATTCAGAATGTGACTGCCAATCTGCAGAAAATCAGTTTTACTGTATCATAAATCTCCCATTTGCAGCACAATTTGTGTACATTTGGAAACACTTGTTTGTCAAGCTCAAGGTTTGATGGTCCCATAAAGAGCAATGTTCCTACAGCTGGTTTGAGCAAGTTGTACAGTATCTCTTTCGACTTTTGAATCTCTATCTGTGCTGTAGATAATATCTTCTAGTACTCTCTCTGGCACTTTTCCCAGTCATTAAAATATAAAACGTGGAGTAAAAAAGAATGTAATAATGATTAGAATAACTGAATGTCATAAAATAACTAAAAGTCTATAAAAAATATATCTCTTGTAGAAATTTGAAAAGTGAATTTTCATGAAGGTTATCTGGAGATTTAGGATCTTTCACACACAAGGATTTGAATTAAACATAGCTCTGTAACTGGAATAAATGAATAAATTAATGCTCTATATTATCTCTCAAATGTAGCTGCAGTTTTACCTTTTTTTTCCCTATCACTGTGCACTACACAGTGCCTGGACCTTCCTCTCTGAAGGCACAGAAAACACTGCAGAGGCACCATAGGGTTTTGAATTAGATGTGAATCAGTTGGAATTGTTGAGTGAAACTGAAGCTGTATGTGCAACAATTAATTGATTTTTTTAGGTGATTAGAGAATCTAATCAAGCTTACAGTGGGAGACCAATTAATCCTGGAATAAATTACATCCTAGTGTTTCAATTATTGTACTGTACACACATAGCAATGCAAACAGATAAAGAGACCCAGTGGAGATAAGCAGTAGATGGACAGAAATGTGCTATTAAGCTGGTGTTGGGTTAAAATGAATTTGAATAGTCTACCTGGACTATTACCTTTGGTTGCCATGGTGACAGATTTACAGTTTGTCATTAGGTGCTCTAATGTCGAAGAAAGAGCTGACCTGTACTTTTTCCCTTTTCTCGTAATTTCTTCACTAAGATTTCAATTGATAAAAGAGCTACGCCAGGTCTACTGAATTCTTTATGAAGTGTCCTTTGGGCATTTGTGCCACGATTATATCAAGAATTGTACTTTACTGGCATATTACAGGACACATGGAACAATATGCTTAATTGAGTTGCAATGGGATTCAAAATGCGGTTTGTCTGCAATAACGAAGCTCCATACAATTTTCTTAAAATATGTAGTCATTTTCCAAAGCAGCTCCTGACACGGGGCAGACTGAAGGAAAATGACACTATAAAAAAAGGGACATAATTGAAAACTGAGCAACACGAACATCCTGTAATGTCTGGCGTAAAATATTGATAGAGTCTTCTACCAGACTTTCTTTTTTAAGAAAAAGAGTTGGAGAGACCTGCCTCTGTATTTTATGAACACATTGTTGTGACAGGCCTACCTCTCCTCTGGTACCTTGTGTGGCCTAAGCACATAGAAAAACCATGATGCAAAACAACTACACAAGAACTTCTTTTTTTTTTCTACAAAAGTCCTTCCAAATCAAACATACTATAATATACCCCATGAATCCCTTTATATAACAAATTAGTCTAAATTCAATCCATGTGAGAATGTGCTTCTCTTTGTTTCACCAATTAAGTAATTAATCAATAAAGCACCGCATGTGAACCTATTTACACACAATAGAAGCCTACAGGACCTCTAGTTGCAGGTCAGCTGAAACTAATACCCTCACTCTTGCTGGCCTGCCTTGTATACTAAAAGTACATTTTCCCCCAGTTTATCAAAACAGCTAAAATGTTTTTGCTAAATATCTTCAAAGGAAACTCAAATATCTTTCACTTACAAATGTGAAGTCTGCTGCTTTCGAGAATCAAGCTTTAGATTTGGTGAAGAGTAAAGAGACAAAAAAATTGAAATGATTATAAAAACAATACATTTTTTCTCCAAATATCATGCAACTGGTATCATAGGCGATCAGTAACAATGTTCACCTTAGCAGTGCTCATATCCAGACCACTCAGAAAAGTCCTCTTATACAGTACGGGACATCTGGGGAAGGCAAAACATTACAGGAGTGCTTCAAAATGGGAGCTACTGTTGTGGAAGTCTTGACACCAGAGATAAAGGCCTTATTTCACAAAGAAGCACACTACCTTACAAGTCACACATTTTAAACCCACGCAATCCAGTGTTGCCTGAAGTTTGCAAATACAACCCTGAGGAAGTGGGTATTCAGGATTGTGACATCAAAACTGATAACTATGCTCTACTGTGCAGTTACCTTTCCTTCTTTACAGTACAGTGTTGAAAGATGGACAAATCATAGCAGACTCTTAAAAAAGACTGAATCACCCATGCCATTTGTGAAAAGTTTTATGTATCAAGTAGGACAGATGCACCAACACCATATTCTTTTCCAAGCAGACGCCACATGCACTAAAGCTATGAGTTGAGCTGGTCAGGTTGTCAGACCCCAAGCTTACAATGAAGGTTCAGATCTTTTAGCGTACCCAAGGCAATCACAGTAGATAAGACTAACAAACGTAGGCCAGAGGAAGAGGAATATCCAAGGAATTAATAAATAACTGAATTAATGAAGGTATGCTGAGCTGTGTGTGGTGTCCCTTTAAAAAGTGCACAGGGGGGCATCCTGCTTCTTCTGTACTAAGCTCTCTTGGCATTACATAATTCCCAAACTCAATCATTGCAAAGATGAACCTTAAAATACACATTCTTCCATTGTCTATACATGGTCACTGGAATGTCTGAAAAGACTGTAAAGTAGTTTTGTCAAAGCAAGGTCCTGATGAGTGTTAGATTCAGATATTTACTGCAATCCAGCATACTTTTGTTTAAAAGGAAGACATCTTCATATATTTTGAGTGCGACAGAACATCAATATTTTCATTCAGGATGTCAGATGAAACGCACATCATGTCAGGACAACTTGTTTTCTCACCTTAGCTTCAAACTACTGTATAGAGAGCATTTACCATTTATTTATCTAACGGCCTTTAAGAGGAAATTATCATGTAGGGAATGTCATATGATACATGTATGTTTTTTTCATGCCGTAGGGCAGAGTCTCTATAGTTAAAATTTAAAGACTTCCAAGACATTTTTCAAAACATGTATCTGATCAGCAAACTAATATTTCCTTAAAGAAATAGAAACACTGCAAATGTAGAACTGTTGCCCTTTAGATATGTATATCACTGTGCAATAACTCCCAAAGGAAAGATTGTTGTGGTTCTCTGCTTGCACGATTATGCATAGTGATCTTGGTTTTACACAGTGCTTATTTTAATGTTATGCTTTCACTTGGCATTCCTGTTAAAGTCTCAAGTGGAAATGATCCATTTAACTCAGGCAGGCAATTTGAGTTCAGTTTAAGGGTGCTTATTAACAATTTATGGCTTTGTTTTTCCTCCAGTGTTTCAGATATGCTAAACCTTGATGCATTACTGACAGAAAAGTACTTTTTATGTAGGAAATACTATGGCTTTGACTGTATAAAAATACTTTTAAATATATCTACCTAGCATGTCTTTGAACTAAATACAGGGTTTTAAAACACAGACACAATATATTAGGTCATGTTTAGGATGAAAATTAAATATCAATACATAAAATGATTAAATTATGACAGGCTGCGGCAATGATAAAAGAGGAACAGATTAAAAAAAACACAAACCCTGGAGCCTCTGTTCAAGCCTTTTCTTCCAGTACAAGAAACCTCCTACATCCTGGTGTGATTCAGTTACCACTCCAGTCTGCACTGCGGATAGCAATCCAGATCTCCTTGACCTCAGCACGCATACACAATACAACTGTTGTAAAAAACCCAACCAGGTTAAATGTGGCTGCAGGTTCTTGCTTTGAGTATAATTTATTCGATTCTGCTGCTTTCTTCTCACACACAGCTCACCATAGCATAACACAACACCCACTCAACCAGCTCCTGGAGAGAGTGTGGACACCTACAGCAACAGGCGATTGGTTTCTGCAGCTTACTCAAAGCAGGGTGTTCAGTCATGCAAGTATTGCCCATGGCACGCATGCATTACCCATTGTAGTGAATGTGTTGCTCTGAGCCATGATGGGGACCTGGGATTGTGGGTCTTTCAAATCGTGCTTATTGTTATATAGTTTCAGCACCGAAGATTGGTATGGTGATACCTGGGTGTTCTCCACTCCAAGCCCTTTGCAGACTGTGTTCTTGATTCTCACATGGAGTTCAGCTAAAACTCCTAGTGGTACTGTACAGTAGGTAACATGCAGTTGACTTAAGGAATACAATAGACATCTGTCGTCTTCCCTGGGCAGAAGAAACACCAGACCTCCTCTCCACTGAAAACTGCTGAAAGCACTGGCATAAGTTCCACAGATCAGCATTATCCGGACTGATGCTCATCCTGCTAAAACTACACAGCAAACGTTTCACTACTTTGTGGAAGACTTTTCCCAGGGAGTGTACCTCTGAGGTTCAGAGGCTCCAAAAGGAAAGCGAACTTTTATTGTTTCCTTTCCTTGTTCTTGCAAGGAAACAAAATGTTTGTCAAAAGTCAAACATCTTGCTGAAAGTTATTCATCTCTGTCAGTTTGTCTGCCCATCACTATCACTTCTTTTAAAGCCTGCCCTTATTAAAATAAAGCTTATTTGTACATTCTTATAGTATTCACTGTTTAAAAAGGCAACGGGTTCCATTTCCAGAAAAGACCATGTTGGTGTCAACATTGAATTAATTTTTATCAGGTGCTAAATAATGTCAGCGTCAGAACACAGAAACAACTTTTTCAGAACACCAGCTTTGCTTTCATTCTGTGATAAATTATATCATATACTGTATACAGTATAAAGAGGTTCATATCATGATGTTTCTCTGCCAGTTAAGGTTTTGTTTTTGATTTGGAACTGTTAAGAGTGTGAAGTTGTTATTCTTTGAGATTCTGGTGAATAGATCTGGAAGTACTGTGGTATATCTCAGTAAAAGCAGAGCTGGGTGTTACAGAGATGTGATAGGGAATGTGTTGCCGTCTTCAATTGGCTTAGGTGAGGATAGAATCAAAGACAATGAGCCTCTCTTCTATCACCCCAATAGATTTCTATTACTTAAAGAGTACTGTAACACAGATGAGATATGAAATTGTTACAACGATGTCCCAATCTAAATGATTTTTGTTTTATTGTGGAAACAGCAATTTGGAGATCAGATTCTATAAAGTGTCAAAAACGGTTTTAGTTGTTTATTGTGGCTTTGTCCAAAAAGGCTGTTGTAAAAGTTATGGGACTCGCTTGTCGCCTTCTTCACACAGTGAATGGTGTTTGAATGCCATGCTGAGACAAAAATCTGCAAATGTATTTTTTCAAATGGTTTTATAAAAACATATCCTCCTGAACAAAATGTCATGGCATAATGAAAATGCTATTAATAATATGTTCAATAATAGTCAGTAATCAATCGGAAATCAATATTTTATTTTAAAAAAAGGTTTCAGTCACATCTGTACTTATTTATGTCCAGATGTGATTGTGAAGTTACTCTAGAGTATTCCCACAAACTTTGATTAAGTTAAAATAATGTCAGAGAATTATGATGTGTACATTTAAATACTGTAGGTGTATTTCGTTGCTCCATTATTTAAATACCAAAAGCTGTGCTCAACTCATGTACAGTGTACCTAGTGTCTGGTATTTTCAGGCCATGTCCTCTTGTGGTCACACTGAGAACTGAACAAGCTCTCCATTAACATTTATTTTATCTATCAGACATACTATATTTCCCTTCATTATTTGAAGTGTACAGCATGGATGTGGACTTCTTAGTCACAATATCATTTGCTCACTGCCTAGTTTGGAATACCTTAACTGAGAGTTTAGTGAATGAGTCAGAATTTTATTGAACTCAGCTTTAGTGGGATTATACTTATGTTCAGGGAATGTTTTTTTAAACGTGAGCTATTAATCTATTCCTTTCCATGGCTTAAAGATTAAACCTACAATAATAACATTAGCTGCAATAGGAAAGGATTCAGTAATTTAAGCAGTTAATGTTTTAGAATTTAAGAATCTCAGCCAACTGATTCATGAAGCAGTCCAGAATATCAGCTTTAACAACATGGCCAAGTCGCTCATTCCAGAATCTTTCAACACTTTGTGTAAAAAAGATGTCTTAGTCTTAAACTAATTTCCCCATAATTTCCACTTTGGTTTTTGGGTTTATGCTTCACTGTCGAGATGGAGGAACATTGGTTATTCCATTACCAGTAACTATAAAGAAATGTTTTAAAATATAATAGTTGTATAGAAAACAAATGAAAGGTTGAACTTAAGAATCTCTTGAGATCTTAAATATGAAAAAGCTCTCAATCACAGAGCATGCATCAGACTTTATGTTGTGACGTTTAATATCCTTGGGTGAAGCCTCAAATACCAGTTAACAAGATATTTGTTAACACCAGTCAGGAGCTCTACCTGTATGTATGTATCAGTATTTCTGTTTTTTAATGCTTCTGAAGTGTATTTTCATTTTCTTGTGTTTTATATTGAGTGCAAACACAGCTGAAATGCTACAGCCCAAAACAGTGTGGCTACAGCAGGATATTGCTGCCACACATGGTAAGAGACTGTTGTCTTGTGAGCGAGGATATTGTAGTGGAGAACGCAGATAATATTGCACTGAGGCACTCAAATAACACTGTGCAGAAAGTAGAAGGACACAACTGCAAAGTAGATAATACTGGGAGGAAGTGCCGAATAATTTAAAGGGACCTGCATCGAGGGATCATTTCTGACCTTGGGTGTTTGTCTATGCAGTTTCTATGTTCTACCTGTTTCCTCTTCCCACCCTCTTCCCACCCTCTTCCCACCCAGAGACATGCTGGCTACAGGAGATTGGATAAGCCTTCTTCCTGGCTTCTTGTCTGAGTATGAGGCTGAGCAGTCAGGTGCTCTCAGCCCCATCTTGGTCTCTATGTTGTCAGGATAGGCTTTCAGATAGTGGAAAATTGTTAATTGATTACTGCACAAATAAATGACTGAGACATCCCTTAAACCCATTGACACCCATTATTTGCACTGAAAATGAAGCAGTGAAACTGAAATAAAATACTGATGATCCTATCTAATGAGGAGAATAATCCTCTTAAAGCATTGTGTGCCTCACATTATACTGTATACTGCATGCCTCATACTGTCAGTACAGTGTTTGAACCTCAATCACCACCCAATGTGCCTTTTTTTAGACACAGGCACACTATATTGACTTAAGCCTATGTTTTCCTTTTCTTGAACACCTTCTCTCCATTCTTCAGTCTCCAAGACACCTTCCTAATTATAAGTAGAGTTAATAAATCATGTGTTTCAGTGCATGAAAGACTCATTAATAGCACAGTCCTAGAAAATAATGGATTATTTAATATTATACCTCATTGTGCATGTTAAGCTTACATGTTCCGCCAGTATTTATCCTAATAATATAGCCTGTGGAATCATCTAAATACATATTGGTAACATAATAAAAATGTGAGTAATGGTTAGATATTATTTTACCCAAGTAACACTTGTAAACCCTTGCCCTTTGAAGAAATCTTATTAAAGCATTATAACAATATTATAGATAAATAATGATGCAGATGAGAATGTAAAAAAAAAAATAACAAATTGCCATTTGTATGCTTTCTTTTCAGACCACATCAAATTTCCAAAGCTCTGGAAAATAATTTTCCTATTTGCCTTGCCACCCCCATAGACCTGAGACTTGATTGCCAGGAGTCTTGAAACTCGGCGTACGATGGAGTTAGCAGAAGTGTCCACATGAATCTATGTGCATTCTGGCTGTGTTTGAAGAAGCAGACTGCTCTGTCAATGTGAACATGGAACCTGTAGAGGGAAAACTGTCAGCAAAACCTGTCAGTCAATTTGCCTGTTCTGCTTCCACCAATTTAATAGCCCCTTACTGATCCAACTAACTCACTAATGTTACCCCAGAAGCAAACCCCACTAAACATGAGATGACTCAGTCATGTTCTACAGTACAGGTTCTATCAAGCACAGAGAGCAAACAGCCAGGTTTTACATCAAAGAGAGGATGGAAGCAGCTCTCCTTGACAAACTGACATCTACAGTATCCTACAAGTCTGAGTAAAGGGTTACTCCACTGACCTAAAGCAAGGCTCAGGACAGAGCTGCCCAGTACAGTGTCTACAAAGAATTCCTAGAAGCAAGCAGCCAAGGCACTGTCTTTGGCTGGGAAAAAAATAACTCTGATTTGCTCAGGCCTTGTACATTAAATTCTAATAGTTTGGTATAAAATTATTTGCCATCGTGTCCCTCAGTGTCATGCTTTATCACTCTTAGCCATCATTTACTGTCATAGTAAACTTAAAAAAGATCAGTGAAAAGTTAAAGGCTGAACACTAGGATTTCTAAAGACCAATAGCTAAGAACTATTCAAGGAACACAGGGTTTAATTGTTTTTTTACATGAGAACAGGTCTACAGTTTAATTTAAAAATACTACATTTTAATTATTTGTACAGTATTAACAGCTGAAATGAAAGTTTTCATAAGTCTAGATTCCCAAAACATCTTATGAACACATATGTAGACAACTCTTCAAAATACACACACGTACTATTGAAATCTTGTACCGTTTCTCCTTCAGCATAATATCTTCAGCTCCAGAACTATAACAGATATTTTACTGCTCAAACTTTCCTGTGACTACTGTACCCCATGCTGATGAATGTAATTATTAGCTGGAAACTGGCGCAGCTTGAACATTATTAGTGCACATTAAAGAGCATTTGAGTTATAATTATCAGAGGGAAAAGCAGGTGTTTTAAAAGTACCTTAACAAAAGAGATATGTTAAAAGCGCTTGTGAACAAGTCTTCGAGAGAGAGGGAGGGAGAGTGAGGGATGGAGAAGGAGAGCCAGAAAATCTCTTCATTAAAAATCTGCAAATTTGTAAGACTTTCTTTCCAATTTGCAGATTTTACTGACACTCTCGATTACCATCCCTACTTTTGCTTTTAATTAAAAACGATGCAGATCTGTGAAAAAATAAAATGAAAATTACAGAGGAAGGTCCCTTGTGTTTTGTGGCAGCAGCAGATGTTTGTTAACGGGCTGACTACGGAGCGCAGTTAAGCCCCAAGGGCCCTGTGCAGAGTGTTGAAAAGGGATACTTTCTTGGCATTAAAAGTGCTGAAATTGAAGCAAGTAATCAGGAGGCTTTAATGGTCTTAACAGTGAGACAGAGAAATCATTCTAGGGAGGGCTTTGTTTGTTTTCAAATTCCAACAGTAGCCACTTCCTGAGTGGAGATTTTCAAAGATGACACAAAGAAGGATAAGGAGTTCTCCAGGAGGGAGACATGTTCCTGTGTCATTGGTCAAAGTCGCTTCAGGTACTTGTGCCAGACGTGGGGAGATGAGGGTGGGTGGTGAAAGAACAGCAGAACAATGAATTGGCCACCTTGACCCACAGGAAGGTTTGCTAGGCCAAAGTACTCCATATTTATGCTCTTCCATGTCCCCACTTGGCAGCTCAATTGGCAGCAAAGCTCACCTCCGGGCTAAAAAGTCACTATTTTACATATATATAAGCAAAATCCCTGACAAAGGGCTGCGTCTGTTTCTACCCTGACTTGATATGTGCACCTGCTGAGGAAATCGGCCGGCTGGAGGTGCAGTACAGGCCTCCTGGCGAGCTGCACAACTACTACGTTTTCTTCAGAGTTGACGAAGATCAAAAAGCCACCTGCTATAGCAGAGGTAGACAAATTGACCTCACTGTCTTACCTGAATTCCTTTCACCCTCTAAGCAGTTTTTTTAACAGAAGGAGACACTCTTAGACTTTTACAAACTAGATTTGTGGCTGGCACGTAGGATTTAAGAGAGCATCTGGACTAGTACCTGTGACAGTCTTGACCTGACCACAATAAAAATGGAATGGGCTGTGCAGGGAAGACAACATTAACAACATTCCCGTTTGTTGACTCTAAAATTCCACAAAGAATGAAATACTGGAGGGTTTTTATTTCCTTACATATGTACAGTACAGTGTCACAGTAGGCAGGCTGTATGCACTGAAAACAAGGCTTTCTGTGCCTCATTTTGAAATGTGACATCCCTGAAGTGTGACAAAAGTACTTTTGGTATGTGGTATATCCATCAAAGCCACAATAAGAAATATCTACTGTACACGATTGCTGACATAACATACAACTATTCAATCAACACTGGAGAAGAAACAGCACCCAAAAGTTACAATGAAAAGTGGTTGTCACACTGAGGTTTTTTCTCCCTCACTGGAAACAGCTGTGCTGGTGATCCTCCGATCTTACCCGCACACTTTCATCACAATGCCTCCTGATGGAGAGCTCCTTAGTTTTCATTTGGTCCCTATTAGAAACAGAAATCTACCGGGATAGGCTGGAACTTCATATGGGAGGTTAAAGACACTATGTCCCCGAGAGCAAAATTAGTTGGCTATAGATTTGTAGTTTTTCTCAGAATTTTCAGCTTCCTTGCAAGTCAGTCAGACAAGTGTTTGTAACTCTTTTGCAGACACCCCAACTGAGTGACATGGTCTGAATGCTGGGGAAAAAATGACAGCAAACAGGCATAAATTATCAAGTGTTATTTCTTTTGGCATCGTGTACTATACTTGCTTCAAGCTGTTCAGGGTAAGTTTTAATCTGTTAAGTCTTTGATACTGCACTTATAGAAGTTTACAGTCAGCCATTTTGTTAGTCAATGTGGTCATTTTCATTTCTGGTAAATTCTCTCTTTCAGGATCAATAAAATGCTGGTTATAAGAATTAGTTTCTTTGTATCTTGGTGCAATACACATCAGCAATGAGCAGACAATGGGCACAATGCAGGGATTTTATATAGGACACCCGTCTATTGCAGAATACACACACACATGCACAATATAGAGAAGCCAGTTAACATAGTATTTCTTTGGATTATGGATAGAAACCAAAGCACCTTATGAAAACCCGCATATTCACAGGATGAATGTACAATTCTACCTGAACTCCAAACTCTAAAATATACAAACTCTAACTCTCAATTGAAATATGATATTAATGAAAAATCTCTTTAAAGTTCTAAAATAAAATGATTTTTTTATATTTAAGAATCTGCATTTTTTAAATTTATTTTATGTTTCCTGGATTAAACCCAGGAACCAAGCTCTGTGAGGCAGCAGTTCTAAACAGCACACTATCATTTTTAAAACCTATATTGTTTTTAAAATTGCATCAAACATTGACCTGTGTAGAAAATGTCTCGGTAGTAGAAATATTTAAAGAATTCTTTATTATTCCCTTTCATTGAAAACTTATATTCTTAATATTGATGTGACTGGTTTTGCAAAGCCTACTATATTATGGCTGTTTAATAGTACACACATTAATAATGTGCAAACAATAAACCAAGCTCTGTTAATAATCAAACTGGATATTTTTGCTTACTATTCAATGTTGCTCCTAAGAGTGTGAATAACCAGGGACAGATTTTTCCCCTGCTGTAATAGGGTTATATATCCTTGAGATGATTTCATTTGTGTTAGGAAAACGTGACCCAGGTGTAAGCAAACCCAGTTCTTGCCTTTGGAACCTTTATTTCCCCACAAGGAGTTTCAGTTTAGAAAACAGTTTTTATAGGATCTTGCAGCTCATACACTTTTACACTTTCTTTTGAATTTGAAGCATCATCCATTCCCCCTACTCTGATACATTTGTAACCTTGTTGTATTGTGTTGCCTCACATGTGTAAAGGAACTTTAAAATTATACATCATGCAGAACATTTCTCTGCCTTTTAGTATAAATACAAAGCAGAGCAGAATTGTCTTTTTTAATACCACACCCTATTTTTGATAGAGAAAGGCAAAAAGTGTGTTTTGGATTAGTATCCTAAAGAACAATCAAGCTTTGTTGTTTAACAAATGCAAAGCAGATGGCACCACATGTCCTGTTAGAAGGACTCCCACACTCTACAGCTCTGAAGATTGACTCACTGCTTGTGAGCTGCATTGTCCCCTGAATATTTTTTTAACAGATTTTTCTATTAAATTATGAAGGCAGCACAAAACAAACAAATAAAATACAATATCAAATTGGAAGGTCTCAAGATGGGGAACAGAGGATTAAGAAACAGGATATAAGAAAACATCTGACCATTCTGTCACAAGTTCTACAGTAGCAAAAGGAAACTGTCTTTCCATAAGAACAATTTCTACAAATGAATGCACTCAAGGTGAAGGCAACTCTCTGCCAACTTCATAAAACAGATTACTTTGCTGCATGCTGTAAGTATGCTTTATATTCTTCACTGTCTTGAACATGACTGTGAGACTACAGTGCATTAACATATCCCTTAGCAGGAAGACCAGATGCAGCCATTCAAAATGCGCGGTAAAAACCCGCGGTACAGTAACCTACCCGCAGGGCACCGCGGTAAGTGATTGGCTGGCGAAAATGACCGACATGGGCACTCGTGGTGCATTGGTTGGTAGTGAAAAGATTTAATCATTTAATGTCTTTACTGTGCACATTTTAATCCGCTTAGTTTTGAATATTTATATGGAATTTTACCACTAAAGGGAAATTTTAGTAGCTGAGCATAAAAAGAAGAGGAGCATAACGCATCTGAAGGTCATAAACGATATTAATTTAGGAACATAAACATTACTGTATGTACATAAACTGTACTGTGTATGGCTGGTCTTGATAGTTTAAAGAAAAAATACACACCAGTCTTCAAATCCAGACGCTATGCCACTGCAATAGATAGTGCAAAGAGCACCCAAAGAAAAAAAAACATTTGAAACACAGAAATAATCTTTTTTGGAGTAACAATAAAAGAATCCTGTAATTTTCAGTTTTAACTCCGTTTCATTTTTGGGGATGGTGTAGAGTAAATCACGGAGCAGTGTGAGTAAATCACCAGTGAAATTGACAGTGCCCAGAAGGAATTCTTGTCCAAGATTTTTGTTTAGGTACAGTATACTGTGTTGAAGATGCTGAAATCTGAATTATTTGTAAGTTTTTAATTTCTGAGTATTTTTATATATTTAATATAATACTGTGATTTTTTGCTTCATTACCATGCATATTCCTTAATCTGTATAGTTTATGCAGGAAGACACATATTTCATCTGCAAGTAAAGTGCTTCAAGTCTTGATGTTTTGTTAAACTGAATGGGGTTAGTCATCTGTAAGTTTATCCGGAACCATTTGGGAATGTCCTGATATTGATAGAGTAGAGGTATGGCTTTAAAACAGAGTATAATTCATTTCTTTTGTTTGAAATGAGAGAACAGTGAGCATTTTAAAATACAACCTTTTTGTGCTCCATGAATTCAGATGCTGAAAGGAAAATAAAAGCCTTCATGCATGAAAAGGAAAAAAAAAAGAATTATTTTACAAATAATTGAGAATGGTCACTAGTCAGACTGTATATAGTGGAAATTTCTTGAAATGTGTTTGATACAAGGGTCTTTCTCTGTATCCCTTTTGTTAACAACTCCTGTACAGCAGCCTTTTTCTTCAAACAAACAGAACAGTTTTAAAAGATTTCTGCGTATTACTCAGAAGAAAGCGAAGGGCTTCAGGGAAATTTCCCAAAAAAGCACCATAGCTGTGCGAAGATGAAGATTGAGGTCTCTGTGAAGGATGGAGACTTTGCAGCGTGATGTGCTTTAATTTAGCTGTTTTCCAGTTCAGGTTGTTCATACACAGTGTTTGTGGACTCAGGGCTAAGATTAAAATCCCAGGCCTCCCAAAGAGACTTCTTTTCCCCAATTATCATATTCAACCTGACATACAGTAATGTCCAACTGTCCTTGATTAACCTTGTTGCATCAATGTTGGACAAAAATGCATTTTGAAAAAGACATCCAGTGTAAAAGGAATGAAAGCAGATTTTTTAGAACCAAGACAGCAATCCATATAAAAAGAAATAAAGTTAATTTAATACAAATTGAGACACTGAAATAAAATCACATTTTAATTAATAGCACCTATATTTATTCATTTGATGTCAGTGATCTCAGTTGGGAAAACTGTGATACACAATTGTACCTACAGTATATACAAATAAAGTGACACCGTATTGCAATGTGAACCAGCCATGCCATACTAATATAACATAAACTACAGCCTATGAATTATCAGTAACTAAAGAATTAATTAAATGAATGAACAGACTGGAATCACCAGTACTGTATGTAAATACTGTACTCAAGATGGTTAACAAGATTATTGTTTCAAATGACCCCGCTTAAAGTCTTCTTATAAAATTTCTCTAGTGTAACATAATTTCCATATTACAAAGATTGACGCATCCAGGAAGAGCAGATTATAAATTTCCAGATTTTGTCAGTGTCTGGAAACTAGATGAGGGTTTTGACAGATTTTATGAAGTGTGTTTGAGAGAGAGATGAGGTCCAAGTGTCTCACAGTTCAGTCACGAGACAGGAGGTGTCCGATTTGTACTACTAAATCTGCATTGGAAATCTCAGTAGAATAGTGGGAGCCAACTCAGAATGATCAGTCATTGCAGAAAAATGCAGTAAATACTATATTTTCTTTTAAAAAAACCTCTGAAAGTCCTAAAAGGATAAAACTTGTATGAGCAGCTGCCCTTCAACATATACTTTGATGGCAGCAAATAGAGTAGTTTTAGGATTTATAGTAAGAGGCTGATGATATCATAAAAGGCAATGGATATTTCTATCATTATAACACAGTAAGTAGCAGGTTATCCATATATATTTAGGCACCATAGTTCAAAAGGGCAATCTAGAATGAGCAAATTTGAACGACAGCCCAGTTTTCACATCATCACTACTCAGTATTGATATCCAGGTCGTTTTTGTCAGTCAGCACCAACTCCTTGAAAATCTTTGGAGTTCTTCTGTGCATTTCTCATGCTGCAGGAGCAGAAAGCTGCTATTTAGTTCATTCTTCTTTGCAAAGCGGGTCTATTCACACCCTTGCAGATTCCAGAGGAAACCGCTTTCCTGCAGGCTCTGTGTCTTGTATGCAGGGGCCTGTTATTGGATTGTGAGATCGTCACCATCATGAGACCTTTTAAATTGTCCTGGTGATATAAGTACTGCATGAAATTCTAATTCACTCTGTTATGGTCCCAAAGTCTATTCCATAGCCTTAAGATCTCTTTGATTTAAGTTCCCACTAACATCATGAGTCATTATTAAAGTACTGTATGTCACCTGTTCATAAATGCGATTGACCTCACACCATTAGTGATAAACATACATGTATTCTGTTATTGCATAAATAGTTTGATTTACATTTATGTTTACTAAATGTGCACTAACCGTGCAACATTCCCTGTTGAACTATTGATATGTTTCCCTTTTAATCTCCAATTGAGTGTGTGTGTTATCTTAAAAAAAAACACCATAGTAAATTAGATTGGTTACATTGTTTTTTGGAAAATTGACAAAAGAATGGTCATATTCTAATTCTGTGTTGATAATCATTGTAAACAAACAATGGTCTATACTCTACTACCTACAAGGCTGTCTATCTTACAGCAGTGTGCATCATTAAGAGTTACAGTAATTGTGCAATGCCTCAGAATGCACTTCTGCACTTTTAAACTTTTTTTACATTGTATTTATCATCTGATGTGTTTATTGTTCTATACCAATTATTGTATGTTATTTTTGTACTATCATTATTTATTATTTACTGTTTTTACTGTGATTATTATTTATTGTTTTATGATGTACTGTGCACGTTGTATGAAAGTATTTTCTATTGTAGTGCGCATGTCCCAAGAGAACAGTGTGAATACCTATCCCATGTACACATACATATGGTTATTAAACTCTGTTTCTCGTATGTTTTTTTTTATTTGGATTTCCTACAGTGGGAGAAGGCAAAGGTTTGGCCCATACAAGAGCTACAACAATACCAGGAAGGAGCTCTGCAGTGTTAAGTGGACTTGAGAGCATGTGACTCCACCTCTAGATAGAACACTTGTCCATCGTATGGATTAACCCAGTGCTGGTCCTCACTTACACAGCTGGGGGAAAAAGAATAACCTACTGTAGGTGAAGTACCTCCTTCAAGGTACAACAGAAGAGTCTGAACCCACGACCTGTCAGAAATTAGTCCAGGGTTTAATTCACTGCTCTACGCCATGTTGTCTGAGAAACAAAACATTTAGAGAAATCACATTGTACACATATGCTCCCTCCTTTCATGGAGAAAAAGATATTTTGTACATGAGAACCTATTTCCTCATATCTTTGTTAGGTATACTATACTCACAAGGTAAAGATTGCTATTTGTTTCGTGAATTCAAGCTACTTCATAAACCTTGGGTGGTAAAGGGAGAATCAAAGCAATATAATCTTCACCATTGGTACTTCTCTGCTCCAGTACTAACAATTTGTGTTTTTCTGACCTGTGCAAGCTCAGACATGAGAAGGAGCAATTCTCAATATGGACTTATATAAGATCTACTCTTTGCAAACATGCAGACCTTTTAAGTTCATACATCTAAAAGTAATAAAGGAAAAAACGTGGGCTGTGGCTCATTTGAAGTTCCCTTCTGGTGCTTTTTCTATTAAATGAACAACTTAGTACTGGGAACTGCCCTCATAAAGTCTGGGTTTGGTTGGGAGAGCAATTCATATACAAGTATTTTATGTTTGATTTTACGTTTCAGAGATCAGCTGAAAGTAACAAAATGAACAGCAAAGATTTAAGAACCAATTCATTAAAATAAAGGACTTTTTAAAAAAAGACTCTGATATTGAGAATGAAAAAGACTAGAAACAGAATATAAAGACTGTAATAGAGGAGTTCTTTTAGTGTTCCTGTAATTGTTGGAACAATTTTAAGTCTGTTGCGCAAACATACGGTATGTATAATGGCTGTGTGTTATTTAGTGACATTATCTTATTGAAAGCATATTATACTGTTTTAAATAGAAGCACAAAAAAAGTTACTACTATGAACTACTAAAATCCCATTTAAAAGAAATGAGAGTTTGGTTCTTTTATGCTTTATTTTAAGTGATGAGAGTATTACTGCTTCTGGTATAGCACATATAAACCTTATTTCTTTTCCCTAGGTGTCTACTAACACAGAGAGCGTTACTTAACATCACAGACCACAAAGCAATTACCTGAATACCTGTTCACACTGCAATTACAACTGAAGACAAATAATTAGTTTCACTAATGACTGCTAGGCATGCAGTTGATGTTGTTTGAGACATATAATTGGGAGCAGGAACAGGAGATGCTTTCCTGTAATTAGCACTTAATGCTGTAACTTTAAACCTGAAAGTCTAGGTGCTCGAATTTCGCTGTTCTCCCTGACTTTCTCTGGGGGCCCTGTTACATTGGCCTCTACAGCTGATATGGTACTAAGGGTCTTCATTGTGAAGATAACGACCCAATGAAAAGAAACAGATAATCTGGAATCTAACTGCCTTCTGGTTCCATTGTGTAACAAAGTCCATCATCTACAGGACCACTTTATACTGGAACTATGCTTTTTGGGTGTCGTTCTCTAACCTGACACACTTTGCATCATACTTTCACAAAACACTTTTAACTTTGCTAATTTGCTAATAATCACAGCTACATTCTGCAACATAAGGACAAAAAGACTCATGCAAGAGCACAAAGTATAAATGATGAGGACAGCTTTAAGGTGCTTAATGTCAGCTGTTTTTGTAAAAGACAGTTGCTGGAGAAGACTTTAAACTTAAAAGGAATAAATACCCCACCTTTTATTTATTTTTCACATTATGTTCAATGGGCACATGATATGGGCACCCATGGTAATGTTATAAATGTAGTTTTTTTCAGATTCTATTAAACTTGTTTTTACAAAGAGCTTTATTTATGCTTGGAACAAATTGCCAGGACTTCTTTTAGAGGCTTTCAAACAGGGATATTATAACATTCTCCTTAACACATTGACCATTGAAGGTTCTACTGTCTACAGAAATGTTGACGCTGATTGACTGAACACCCTGTTTCAATTGTAACATTTTCTTTTTTGTATATATGTTTGAAAGCATAATAATAATAACGTCTTTGTCTTTTCCCTTTGTCTTATGGACAGAATATGTCTTAACAGTATATTAGACATGCTGTATATTACATTGTGTTCTATTTGTAATTCCATGCCAAACAATATGCCTCAAACAGCATCTCAAAACATGCAGGAGGTGTTCTGAGGACGCAAATTCTTGTTGTATCATCCCTTTCTGCCATCTGTAAAACCGTTTTTCTTTTATGCAGACATCTTTAGACCAAAGCACATCACTCCAGGAGAAACCACATTCCTCAACATTCCTGTGAGTCAACTGGATACTGCAAAGACTATTGAACAGTCATTCCATTTACTGTAGTCATAAAATGAATATGATTAAAAAAATACCTCTTTTGTTTAAATGTTTGTAATCAGATGACAATCAGAGTGTTAAGTTGTTTTCATTTTTTTGTAAGTTTACTTATTAATTTTTTTAATGGCTCCATGTGCATTAGAAATGAAGCTAAGGTACTGTATAATGAATTTAGTCATTTTAAACATAGATAATCACAGAAAGAGTGAACAAAAATATATACCAAAATGTACTGATTTTAAACAAGTTTTAAATATGACATATGGTCAAAATACCACTTGTACAGTAATGTTAGTATCAGTATGACCTACATGAGCATTAAAATGGTACTGATAATGTGAACACGCAGAGCTGACAAGCCTGTTGTGAGAAGTTGCTTCAACTCTTCATGAACAGCTGCAGTTGGCTGGTGAACTTGCATTGGTTTTGATTGTCTACTTTCGATGGCATTTGTCAGCTCATCCCATAGATGTTTGATTGATTAAGACAAAGAGACAAGGCTGGCCTTGGCAAGACTTTAACATTTCTTGCAAGCAGTGCCATTGTAATCTTAGCATTGTGTTGTCTTGATCTGTGCTGCTGACAACCCTGCTTGTATCATCATGGTCTCTGGTGCTACATCAGATGTTTGGTGTCCCACAGTTGATACAATCTCATATCTCAGTTGTTAATGTTATACCCCTCTGTGGCCTCTAAGCATGCAGTGTGCTGCAGTCATTGAGTGGAGGCATGGGCTATTTCATCCTGGAATTTCTCATTTCACTGCATTCTGAAGATGATTATGCAAATCAGAGAAATGACAGTTCCCTGTAGCATAGTTCCCTGCCTCTTAGGATGTGTCCTGTCCTTCAGTTTTCTAGTTTTTATGGACACAGACATTGTGCCAGTACCAACCAGGTGATCTTCATTACTCAAACTGGGCATGAGTTATCTTTCATAGCTCCTGTCTTAATCAAAATCAAGTCCTTGTGAACTGCTTTTGATTCAGATTCTTGATCAACAATGGTGGCTGTTTTAACTCAACTGTAAACCCTAACACTGAGAACTGTGCTTTTTTTTATCAAATCACTTTGACTTGATCACAGTATTTTGTCATACCAAGGAGCAATACCACTCAAACGATGAACAAATCACATGAAGCTGTTTCCAGAACAGAATACTACTGGAAAGCAATAGTATCATACTGTATGCTGTATCTAGCAGTTCTTATTAATTTGCATTTAGCTGTATTTAATATTAAATTTAAATATTGCAAAACAAAATTATTCAGTGTATGTGCAGTAAACCTAGGGTAATTTAAACACCTTTCCTATTCCCTGCATTTACTAATTAATGTTATCAAATTGTATTTAAAATTATTATTGACTTTCCCTAATAATTTATATTGGCCACAGTCATTAAAAGATTCTATTAAAATCTATGAATTAAAATCAAAATGATTTTAAATGAAATTAATTCTTGAATCTATTATAGATTTATATTTGACCTTTTTTAAAAAATGAAAAAGGTCACATTAAAAAAATATTTAAAGAAATGAAACAGGAACATGCATATATCTCAGATTAACTTCAACTCACAATTTCTAATTTAAGATAAAAATGTAACAACTCCTTTATATCTTATAACACAGTGGTATATTTTAGTCTATGGAAAACAGGAAATCAATTAATTTTAGAATGATTCAGTAATCATTTTGAAAGAACAAAGGACACCTGTGAAATTAATGAATTAATTCATTAATTAACTATATTGTTAAATGTGTCAATTAAGGCCTGGCAATTTCTGATAACTAATACATACGTACGTTTAAAAAACTATAGATTAACTAACTAGAATGAAGTTGCAAATCAGCATAATTTCAGAAATCAGCATCACAATCTTCATATCAGTAGCTCAGTCAAAGGCTAATTAAGATGGAGAAGAGGAACGATTGTAACTCACCTGGCAGAGAAGAACAATACCCCCCGATTTAATGAAGGAAATTCCAGGGAGCTGCTGTAGGGGCGAACATGGGGTGGAGGGAGGGATGTAACGATGAAATATGCAAGAGAGTAAACAAGAAAACATAAGATTTACACATAGGTGGGCTGAATTTAGGATTAGGATTTGACCTCCTACCACACATTTCTTTTTTAACTGCACATGAAAAGGCTGGTACTGATCTTTGGAAATCAACAATTTGCAATCATTTGAAGACCCTGTTCTTTTGTTGGACTTTATATAATCATTTAGCTTATTTACTGTAGCCTTGTTTAAATTGCATAACCTCATTACACTGAATATTTGCTATGGTACATAATGTTTTGTCAGGAAATTGATTATTTGCACTGTATATCATGCTTATTCTGCACATTCACTGTGCTGTACTCTAACCTACGTTAAGTGCTGTGATGTACTGCTGATCCGGAGAGAATGTATAAATAACATAGAAATTTTACCTTGTACAGTAGGTACTTCAGGAATTAATATCAGAAGTGTAAATCATAAACAACATCTATTTGCAAACACATGTCTGTAATCTTTAGTCTTATTTCGAAAGCATAAAGATACACGCATGTGATAAATAAACACACATTTTTGTGACAACTGCTACTATACATTGATTTATGCCAGCAAGACTAAATGATTTATTTATGTGGGGAGAGGTAAAGACTGTAAACAAAGAGTTTCTGCAGCATGTTCTTCAGAACCCTAGGGCCCATTTAAAAACAGTAATTTGTCTGCCCCTGTAAATAATGGACAGGTGTTATTCTCACAAGGGTTTCATGTTCTCGTGACTGTAAGATCTGACTCTATTGGGGGATTCATGGGGGAATATCGCAGCTAACTCTCAGCTGGCACAATTCTCCTTTTAACACTCATTTCAAAGCAAGAGTAAAATCCCCCAGTAATTTGTCACGTCCCCATTGCGTGGCCTGAACAGATAAGCACTTTCTAGTGTAAAAGAAATAAAATTCACATGACCTTTTCTCTCAAAGTTTTACCTCATGAAAAAAAAAGTAGCAATTACACCTACAGTACCTTTGGCAAAACTGCATGTCTTCAAGTCATTTTGGAGTATACAGTAAATAAAGGATGCAGTTCACCAGTAACAGCGCATAATTCAGTTACTGGATTCAGTTACAGATCCAGCCATTCAAAAACGCAAAGTACGCTGTGTTAAAACGCAGTGGGCATGGCACAATATACCGCATAATACGGCATGTTAATTGAAATATGATAATAGTATCTGGAAGTCCCTTGTAAAACCGCCAGATGGAGCTAATAAAGCTTAACGTCTCATTTACAGCATTTAAGCTGTTGCCAGAAAACGGTTTTGAATCCTAGTCACTGCTGAGGGACAATCTTTTTCGAATCAAGAATTTAAGTTTTATACTCTTTAGACTTTTAATAATTTTAAACTGTGTATTACAGCATGTTAATCATTAAACATTAAAAAGTCGGTATATTTTTTAAAAGCAAGATTGCTCAGTTGGACAAAAGTACACAACCTTCCAACTTCATCATAAATATTTTAATTATGGATAAATATTTTATGCATCAAAGTATTTAACTTGGTAACTTACATGGGTTCTGGTTTTAACGTGCTTGTTCTAACATTATTAAGCTTATATTCTGTACTTCATAAAAAGTTATAACGTTTTATCCTTTTCGAAGAATCAAACAAAAATGAAATAAAAAGTAAGATACAATGATCTGTTCCTGCCTCACTCAAACATTGCATGACTTTAAAAGCTGTAAATAACTGGTTCAGATAGTTAAAAAACACTTTTTATACACGACAAATGGGTGATTTTTCTTCCTTGTGATCATCTTAGAATCTTTGTGTACGCTGTAAGATTTTTGCTTTTTAATAAATGTTTAAAATACTATAATTTCATAAAAGTTGTACTGATTTAATACCTCTTGATAGTAATATTAATATGGAGTCGTGTAATGAAGCAGCTAAAATATCACAAAGGGACATTTTGGAAACATTTGAAGTTTATTTTAAAAACTGTCATGTAGTGCACTGCACCAAGGTGGTTCAAAGCCCGATCAGAGAATTACTTTGCTTCTTACATACAGTAGCTGAATATATAAAAATAGTCCACTATTATATCGTGTTGTTGGCTATGGTGGGAGGGTGTGTATCTGGATTAATTATTATGAGTGATGGGTTCATGATTTAGGAATTCTTTAAGTTAAAGAAAGGAAAAAGGTTATATTTAAACGTTGTGTATCGCCTCTTCTTATATTTGTAAAAACATTCTAATTTAAATGAAATATGGAATATATTATTAATAATGAATTCAGATTCTTGGGCTTGTGCCCTCACTGCTCCTGCCCTGCATGGGCTTAGACCCGGGTCTCCAGTGTTGTTCAACAGAGGTTTTTCCAGCTTTGTAAACGTGTAAAAAACATATATTTAGATCCTTAAATTAATATCATTATTAATTTCTTTTGATAACAGATTCCATATTATATTCCGTATTTAGCGGATTCTGTAAAGTATGAGTTTTTTTTACTGTGATAACGAGTATTCATATAAAAGGTTAAAACATTGAAAACAGGGAGTTTCAGAAATTAAACAGAGGTATAGAACACCTTGTAGTTTGTGAAAACAGTGACAAATTACCCTGAACAAAACACAATTTTAAAATACAAGCAGTTTGAAATTATTAGTTGTTATTAATAAATCACTTAACTTTGAATGTGTTGTGATATTTAGAAATACCAAGAAAATCAATATAGTATCGATAATATTTACTATTTTAGTTCTTCAAATAAATGTTTAATTATTAAAATAAAAGTCATAGTGAGAGCTGGGTTCTAACCCCCGACGTGCAGCAGGCAAGACACATGCCTAAGCCATTACACCAACGCATCACTTGACAACTTAAGCTGTAACTGAAAAGGGCAGACAAAAAGTTTCCAGGTAATCGCGGGTGAATGGGTCAAATTCATGCAGATGTTTAGAAAGAAAGTGTACTACTGCAATAATTTGAGCTATATGAATATAATTATATCGTTATTAATTTCTTTAGATACGCGATTCCATATTATATTCCCTATCAATCAAAAATTAAAAATTATGCGTTTTCTTACTGCGATAATGAGCGCAAGTATTCATAGAAAAGGTTAAAACATTATAACTTTGTATGACATATATAAACTTACGATAGTCAGAAGGAGCATGCAAAATTTTCTAAAATAACCACAGTATGTAACCAAATGCTTAAAATGTTTAGGAAGAAAGTGGAATACTGGTGTGTATTTTTTATTTAAACTACCAATACCAGCCATATACAGTGGAGTTAACATAATATGTTTATATTCCTAAATTAATCTCGTTTATGACCTTCAGACATGTTATGCTCCTCTTCTTTTTATGCTCACCTACTTAAATTTCTTTAGTTGTAAAATTCCATATTTATATTCAATATTAAGCAGGTTTAAACATGAACAGTAAAGTGATTAAATGAAGCAATCGCTTCACTAACAACCAATGCACCACGAGTGCCGCCTGTCGGTCATTTTGGCCAGCCAATCATGTATTGCGGTATAATGCGCACTATAGATAATTTCGCGTGGTATGGGGTTTAACTGTGCATTTTGAATATCTACATCTGTATATACTGTATCTGAAACGTAAGAATTGTGACAGGGATTAGTATGCAATGACTATATACAGTCACAAGTCAGGGGCTAGCACCTACACAAAAATAAAAAAAAACAATGAATCATGAAAAAAAACACACATTCATCATATTATGACAGAGAAAGTTACTTTCTCAATCAACATAGACTGTAGGTACCAAAATAGATGTAGGGTGCAGTGCCAGTTTGTTTTTAATAAAATGTACAGGAGAAAGAAAACTGCAATTTTCAGAACAGTGATTTTTTTTTTTTCATGTTGTGGGCCACAGATTATTTCATAAACACATTTCATTTTAAGAAAAAGTGTGAAAAAGAAAAGAATCTAAACACCAGTGCTTGTCAATTCATGATTTTGTTCTATAAAATGCTGTACAAGCTTTAACAGCCATACTTTACTTTTCCCAATAAGACACTGCAAGCCCTCCAGTTAAGTACTCCAACATTCAAACCCTTTCATCTGCACTGAACATCATCTTAAAGCTGCTACGCCAGTGATGCCCCCAAACTGCATCTTGCATCTATCAATCCCAAATCTTGACCCTTTTTTTTCTATAAGGGTTCCGATACAGGCCAATTGTACATCTCTTCTCTTACTCCCCGAGAATGAAATATCAAAGCAGCACAGAAGCAATAACAACTGTAACATGTAAAACCACAAATGATAGTCGTGTTATTACTGCCTGTATTACTACTCTAAAGAAGCATGTCAGTTGAAGAGGATAAAACACATTGAGAAGCGCTGAGAGTGTGTCAGATTTTGTAGTGGCCCTCCTGTTAGTCTTTTTGTTTTTCTGAAGGAAAGTCTCGATGCTTTAAACCACAAGCGACTGCTTCTGAGTGGTTCAGCAACAAATGCTTGTCTTTTGTTGATATACCATTAAATAACATGCAGCATACTAAAACATCCTCTGATGTAGATAAGTGACTGTTTCAAAAACTGGAACAAATGTATTTTCCCTGCTCTTTAACAGCCCTGTAGAGAATACAGAACTGCAAGGTCCTACTGCATTTGGTCTCTGAAAGAAAACAGAATAAAGGAACAGGGACTGAGTGATTTAAAATGTTCACCACAATCGAGGATCGCCATCAGCTATTAACTGTCCCCAGCTGGACGGTCTCACAAATCCTGTCCAAGGAACCCCTACATATTGCTTATCTCATCTCTCCACCTGTATCCAGCTCTCTGTCCATCTTGTGGGGCTGTTCTGAGATTAGATCTGCAGTATTATTGCCACCAGATGTGGCCGAATGCAACACAAAGTAAGCCATTAAAATGTATATTTAATACTTCTGAAATGAAGGAAAATGTGAACAGAACTGTGACTGTGAACAGGATTGTGACTAACCTGATTGTTTTTAACCATTGTTTTGCCTAACCTCAAACTACTAAACCAGAGCCAGCAGGTTAACTAACCAAGGGGTTGTAGCAAAATCTATAACATTGAAGAATAGATTGAAAAGTAAACTTGATTTTGCTTACTTTGGCAAGACAGGCAGAGAAAGATGATAAAAATGGACATGTACAGTTTGCCAAGTGTCCACAGGTAGGCTTGTGATAGGAGGGATCCCTTTGCTTGCTGTGAAATTGAGACCACTATGACTTTCTAGGGGATTTCAGTACTGTGAATGTTTTGAGAGATATTATAAGAGACATAGCACTCCTCTATTGTTTGCTAAGTTCAAGGTACGCATATACTGTAGTCAACATCAAAAACATCACTTAAAATGGCAACAAATTCACAAAGTTATTATGAGGAAAATCTTCATCAAATGCTATATCTGTTCCCAAACATAAAGGTATGGGTAGGGGAGAATCAAGACCGTTGATCAAAGCTCCAGTAATTAAATTAGATTAAAAAAAGCTTGGTGGCAACTTTTCATCTCATCGACTCAGTTTTGGGAGACAACTACCATGTGGTGCACTGCACCATCCAGGCCCCTGAGAGTTTCTGAAAAAAAATAATTCAGATAGGACTACAAAACCACCCGTCCTAAACCTGACTTTGACCCCACAATCCAGCGCTGAGCATTAAAATTGTCTAACTACTGTATGAATGCTAACCTGAACCCTACCTGGGGTGTCAACTGGGCATTTCAGCTAGCTCAGTTGCGGAAATGGCATTGATGGTTTATTGAACAGAGATGACATACCAGTGACGAGATATGCTGTGAAAGTCAGGCTAGTGGCTAGTAGCCTACTGTATGGTGTCTTGCGAGATCCTGTCCCATTTCCAAAGATGCCCACAGCAGAGCCTGGGCAAGCATGTGCCATTTCATTGTAGGTCTCTGAGCACTGTGTCACACATTATCCCAGCTCAACTCATTAATGGTCAATAAGGCTCTAGCCTGGAGAGTATGGCATCCACAGCATAACTTTCACACTCTTACCTAAGAAGAGAGTCGCTGTTAGTGTATATGAGCAGCTTGAGGCCATTGTGTTGCTGTCGCATCAGGAAGATCCCTGGGAAAGGCAGGAAGTGAAGTGATCAATGTAGAACAGTGCAGTCCATTTGGCATCAATCACCTGTTGCAACCTGGTGTTTCTAATGCAGCAGAACAAGCAGTGTAGGAAGACTCATGAAGATGGAGCATGATGATGTGGCAATCTTAGATGTTGTCTTCCAGATAACGATCTATCATAGATGTATTACACTTGCCTGCTTAGAAATTGCTGGTTGTGAGCATTCCAGATGGCAAGCAAAGATGTACTGCCTTAGTTTAGCCTCCAACTGACAGTTAGAAGGTGCTATTCTCTTGGTAAGTGGTTATTAACATATTGGTTATTAACTGTGCTTTTGTCTTTTTTTATTTTCACCAGGCTTGACATTTGACAGATTTAACCACGTTGTAACCTGTGCACAATCAACTCTCTCTCTAATGAGATGGTTTTGTACTTGTGCAACAAAATCACTCAAGTGTATTATTACCAGTCACAAATCATTGTCAAAATAGCACTAAAAACATTTAACTAATATCTAGAATCCATAACCTTTATTTTTAGGAGCATAGCTGTACATACTGTATAGTTTCTTTTAGCCGTTAGCCCTGTTACTCACAACTGGCAACACACAGAAGCTAAGCAGGTGTGAGCCTGGTCAGTACTTGTATGAGAGACCTCTTGAGAAAAACTAAGGTTTCTGCATAAAGAGGTGTTACTGGGTCAAGTAGGGGATGCTCACCCCGTGGTCTGTGTGGGTGGGGACACTATAGTGTTAAAAGGTGCCATCCTTCAAATGAGACATAAAACCGAGGTCCTGTCTCTATGTGGTTATTAAAAATCCCAGGGCATTTCTCGAAAAGAGTAGAGGTGTCACCCTGATCTTCTGGCCAAATTTCCCATTGGCTTTTACAAATCATGGCCTCCTAATAATCCCCATCTATGAACTGGTTTCATCTCCTCCCCCTTGATAGCTGATGTGTGGTGAGAGTACTGGCACACTATGGCTGCTGTTGCATCATCTAGGTGGGGCTGCACATTGGTGGTGGTGGAAGGGAGTCCCCATTACTTGTAAAGCGCTTTGGGTGTAGTCCAGAAAAGTGCTTTATAAGTGTCAGAAATCATTATTATTATTATTATTATTATTATTATTATTATTATTATTATTATTATAATTATTTTGATGCTCAATATACATGAAATGTGTTTTCATGGTTTCATCGGTTATTACATGTAAGTACTTCAGGTACCAAGTCTGCATATATAGGCCTTTGCACCTCAGATGCAAAACCCTACTAAAATTAGGTTTTTGCATTTGAGTTGCAACCACTCTCTTCCATTTTGATAGATGACAACAACATTGCACTATTGCAGTATATAACTTAATATTATATAAAACTGTGACACTCCAAACATTGTGTCTTAAAGAAAAACAGAACAGTAACAAAGATACATCAACACATTATTTAGCTGGCTTAGTTCAGTATTTATATACTCACAAATGTTGTATGCTTGGTTCTAAAGCAATTTTTCTTAATCATTGACATTTTAGACAAGAATTTCATGATATATGTTTTGGGTGTGGTTCAGAATTAGACAAGCATGACTTTGTTGTTATCTTTGACATTATGTACTGTATGTAATGCTTGAAAATATGATTCAGGTTTTCTATACAATTAAAGTTTTGTAGAAGGAATTTTGAGTTTACAAATTTAACAAAATTGTAACTTTTATTCATGTAGTCATTATTTGCTAGTTTGCTCTGAGCATATTTAAATAGATGAAAGACGTTCATACTATTTCAGTTTCTGAAATCATATTGATCCCATTTTTATTGATTTGTTGATGTGCTTAGAATCTGAAAATTGCTTTCGTATTTTGACTTGCTAACACCATCAGTCACTTTGAAACCCCAAAAGCAAAAAGGGATAACATATAACAGATATAGTTTTTCTTCAGCACTTTCTCTTAATTACCTGAATTTTTTTAGCTGCTATTCTTCCCGAGTTAACATAAGAAAAAGAATAGCTTTTCAAATGTGATATATTATATGTAAAAGAAATGTACTTGCAAGTTTAACAAGGGAGACACTGATATAAACGCTATACTTTCCCAATAATATATATAACCCCCCAAGATTTTTTAAACTGAAACAAGTTTCTGCACCTCAGGGGAGCTTGGGCTATAAAGTCAACAAAAGCTGTGATACTGCTACTGTCAAGCCACCCGTTTAACAGCCTCTCACATATTATTGGTATTGACTGTGTAAATTACACTTGTTTACAAGACAGTCTTTTTACCCAGAAGAATCCATCTGAACAGAATGAGGTCATGCCTGTATTATAAACGAACGAGTAAAGATTTGCTAGATTAAATTATTTTAAACAGTTTGTGGAGCTACCATTTTGACAAAAAATATCCCCGAGCCAGAAAGTGATGGCCGCTCTGTAGCTGCGCCTGACATTCTAAAAACAATGTGTTGATTTGGATTTCATGTTCAGCTGCTCTTATTGTCTATACAGTTTATGTAAATAAATATGTCATTCTGGGGTTAAGCTAATTTCAGCCAGGCCATTTTAAGTGATGTAAGTGGTGTAAAGGCGAAAACATGAATCTAATCTTCCATTTTGCAGCTATTTCGAACACACACGGTTGCTGCGCCATTTCAAACTGCAAGTCACAAATGCATATTTGCAGAATTTAGTTCAATGTCCGTTTCGTGACTTCAGTCCGTTTTACAGCTCGGCACAGCGCGACATTTTCAAGTAAACTTTTTTATAAAAGGAGGCAAAGTTTCACGGTGAGATTGTTAAATAAAATAAGAAAAACAAGCAATTTCCTCTCATGGTACCATCGACGTTTTAAAAAAAAACAAAAAATATTTGTTTGAAAACACTGTTATAAAGAAATACGCCTTGTTTTTTATCTTAATATTCACTGGTGTGTAGTTACACGCTGTCTATATTGTTACATTTTCTCACATAGAGCCACTGTTGTTGCTGCGTTTAATCATTTTTTTTCTGTACTTTCTTTTGATTTCAGAGGATTGAAGAATAACACCGTTTGTCTAGCCCGAGGTAAGAATTTGTTGGTTTACATATCAAAGTCCATAAAAAGATAAGAGATTATTTTAAAAAAAGTGTATTGTCTATTTTATTTTTTAAAGGAAGACTGCAACTCTGGAGAAAGGATAGCTTTGCTCTATCATACAGAGCTACAGGGACTGTTGGATTGATTTCAGGGGTATCAAATCAATTTTAGAAACATAAACAAGCTGAATAATAAGCAAAACCTCAGAAAAAGAAAACATTTCAGGTGACAACCATGTCCACCCCCCACCCCCCCAAAAAAGTCTTCATCATGATAGTCTACTAAACCAATGGGAAATAAACCTCTTAACAGGAAGAACCCCCTACTTGGATGACTTCTGGTGTTGTAGGAACCTTTTATTTTTGGGGATTAAAATAGTGCCACCCAAGAAGTTTATTTTTATTGGTCTTTCTAAAAGTCAAATAAGACATATTTAAACACTTATTATTAAAATTATAATTATAATTATTAATTAAAATTATTAAAAGAACCATGAAATGGGGTAAAATTATATATTGTAACGCTTACGGCCGACAGGCACTGTGTAAGAGCCGGCGTACCAGAGCAGGTGATGTCACCGCACTTCCCTGTGATAGCAGGACTACAGCTACTGGGCTGTAGAGAGATCTCTCTTTAGCTCACGGGGCTGGGTCGCTGCAGAGAGACGCGGAAGTCCCGGGTTCGAGCCTCAGTCAGGATGGGGCTGACCTAATGCGGCAAGGGCGCCCGCCTGAGCCCCCGTTGCGTTACAATATTAATGCCATTGTGTAAAAGCAGCATGTCTGTTATCAGCGTGCAATAAACCTCTACCTGTAGCTTTGCTGCCCCTATCTCCACTCAAACCTTGACATATTAGATGTGCAGCATTGAGATCCTGTTGACCTTTAGTATCAAAAGAGTGGGGTCTTTTAAAATATCACAAAAAGAGAGACCTAAAACTGACCTGTAGCTGCTTGTCAGCCTTTACTGAGGAGAAGAAACAAAACCTAAAGGTTTCTGAGCAGCTGTAAGTCTGTTTTAGGTCTTCACTTTTGCAATATTGCAAGGAATGTACTGTTTTACTCTTTCTGAAGAAAAACCTGCAGCAAAGCTACTTTCAACATCTCTGTTTGAGCATCACCTCCTGTGTGGAGAATTTGCGCTGAGGAACTTGACTTCAGTTGTGAAAAGTCTGGGTTTTCTTCCTTGATTTTTTCTACTGTGAGCAGCACAGGTTTCATAGTGTCTTATTTTACAGGGTGAACTATGACATTCAATCTTTTGATAGGAGTTTCCTTCTTTAGCTAATACATAGATCACTACGGTATCATGTGAGATTTCTTTCCAAAGAGCTACAATATTCACCAGATATTGAAAACTCAGCACTGGCATCATTACATACTGTGTGCTTCTTTGCTGTGAGGCATCATGGTACTTTCTGATGGGCTGTCTGAGAACCACTGACATTGTGGCTTGGGCAATATGCTTCCACAGACTATAGATGTTTGTCTGGCAGCTGAAACAGCAAATTATTTTCTTTTTGAAAATAATTTTCCAAAAATTAATATAAAATAAAAAGCTAGAGACTGAGTGCCGAGTGATAGTTTGAAAGGTGGTTTGTGGAATTTCTCTGTCGATTGCCAGAAAGCTGTTCTAAAAATATGTTAGGACAAAACTCATTTACAAATGCATTTGTTTTCTTTCAGATCCTTGGGATGAATCACATTGTATTATTTATTATTTCTGTCTGTTCTGTATGATGCAGTGATTGGTGCAACAAATCAAGCTAACTACAAGTAAATGATTCAATATAAACAGTGATTAATTACAATTGCCATAGTCAACATTAACTTCAAATACCCCAAACTGTTTTATTATTCAAAACTTGGGAACTTACATTCTGTATGGCTAACCAATGTGAGGCTAGAAAAAATCTTAACTGTTACATCTCTTAGCTGCTTTAATACTTAATTTGTTCCCAACAAGGGAAAACTGAATGATCACTTACTGAGCCACATACAGTCGACATAGATAGCGGGAAAAAGAGCATATAATTTAACAAAATGATGATGCAATAGATCGTTGGAAAACAGGTGACATTTTGCTTTTAAAGGTTTGGTAGCTAATGTATTCTTTATAGACTTAGGCCTGGATTAAATCAAAACTTCACCCTGCCTGCCAACAGAAAATTCAAAGCATGTCACTCCACAGCAGCTTTCTGTTGTCAGGGGCTTCTTGCAACTACCCAATGGAAACCCGCTGTCAGGCACTGGGTCTGGAGTTTGATTTAACCCAGGCTTGCAATTCACACTCCAAAAAGTGGTTTAGGAAAATCTGGATATTTAGCCAGCCTAAATTCACTCATCCTGCTGCAAATCTTTCAAGGCCGGATGCCACAAGAGTTTAAGTTTTTGATAAAAATGCATAATCAAAATCTGGCTGTATCCCTGTAATTTTAGAAAGTGTCCAACATACTCAACATCATTAGATCTGATACTTCTGTAACTTCTGAAATGGTTTTGTCTGGGGCTGTTTGGTGTTCTACTTTCTTGTCTCAAACTTGTTTAGCTCAGAACCTAATGGGCTCACCTCTGGCTAAAGCTAAAATCCTTTTAAAAGAGCTGTGACTTGAGCAGCACCTAATCTTCTGTCTTGTTTTTAATGAGAGACAACAACATCCAAGAATCAGATGCTTTGTGGTGTTTTATTATCATAGGTAGGAGAGTTTTGACTTTACCTTCTTGATTAAAGGGTGGTTTACTGGCCACAGGACGAGGAGGGTCATACCTCTTCAGCGAGAGAATTTAACTAAGGGGTAGCTGCAAAGTAGGGATGGAGTGGAGGATGAATGTGTGAGACAAGTGGGGAAAACAGAGATGTAACATAAACATAAAGCTATGAAACATAAAGCTAATTTCACTAATGGTTATGACTAGGAACAGCAGGGTAAGACTGACTTGTTGTTATTCATTCCGAACATCGGTTCACAACTTCAATTTTGTTTGAGATTTCAGTCACAAGATTTCGGAGAGGAGGAAAGAAAAATGGATGTATCATGTATTTATGCCAGACTCAAGTTCTTTCACAGGGAAGGTCTAAAAACAACTGCACTGAGAAAGCCAGTCCTCACTTTTTTCCTCCATGTACAAGGTGTGAAATTGTCATACTGCAATAATTTTAAATTGGACGCTCATTGTTTGTCATCCGAATGTATCAGAAACACAGTCATTTGTGTTCTGTCTTAGTGCACTACTCTTCAACCATATTTGTTATTTAGTCTAGATAATTTTATTTTTCTATTAAGTATTTGTTTTCTTGGCTGCTGTGTGGACATGGATCTCAGCTTTGACCACCAGTTTTAATTTTATTTGGAAGTCAAACTCCATGAGTACATCAAGATGAAAGCCTTAATGCTTTTAAGCATCTTATTGCTGCTTCCCATTTATGGGATGAGTCCATGTTGACTGGCCTCAAAATACACTGACCACCTTTACTGATACACCATATTCCACAGAGAGGTCAAGGAACATTAAGCTGTCCTACATGATGGTATTTAATTGTAATCAAATTAAGCCCAAAAGACAAACTGTTCAACTCCAGTAGCAGGAGGAGCCCCAAAGGTGCAGAAAACTCTGCATAAGAAACAAGCACATTCATGGCTGAACGATTCAAATTGTGTTTCATAACACTGATCACCGCAAGTGCACCTTTTTGGCAGATGAGCATTATAAATTTACCATTGGATTTTTGCACTTTTACCATCCTCTTTCCTTTGTGAAGCACATGTTAGTTTTGGGATTTAGAACTTTTAAAATCTCACACTATCCTGTGGAGGGCTTTGGGGTCACCTTGACCTGCTTGAGTTTCTTTATGTTCCAGTTTTCTTTCTATTTTGTGCAGCTTTTTTTGCATTTGACTCCTTTTAGACTATAGTTTATTCAGTTACCTGGACTATCATTCCCACAGTTCCCACAATACTCAACACGCAGAGTGTACTCAGAGTAGTCAGTGTATTTTTTGTTTTTTCTTGGCATTGGTGATAAAGCTTGTTGGGAGATTGGGTTCTTCGTAACTTTCCTGTCACACGGACATCTTTGTGCTTTACAAACATTGGTTTGGGTGGTGATTTTGATAGGTTCTTTCCTTCCCTTCCCTTTCCTTCTCATCTCTTCTCTTCTCTTCTCTTCTCTAGTAGTTAAAGTTTAAACAGAATGGGGCTCCTGACTCTAAATCCAACCTTCCTCCCTTTACAACTAGGCTTGGGACCCACTTCATTCAACTTCAGACATCATCATAAAATGCACAGCACATGAGGGAGGCCATTGACTTTGGTCAATTAAATTTTTAATTTTTTAAAAGCTTATTACAGTCTCACTAAATATCTGAAGTGAATGCAGAAATGCAGATTTCATTTTACAATAATTATAATTATATTGTTTGAGGTTTCAGCACATTCAACTTGTGTATGACAGAAGGTCAGGCCACGTGACCTGTGTTGCTTTTTGGGTTACTAGCAGCCAATTGACCTGACAATGTCACCCAGACAGTGGAAAGATCTGTTAAAACATGACTGGGAATTCATGAGCGGTCATTGTGAAATGTTTAACAGGTTATCTATCACATTTAGCAGTCAAATCTAATTGACTCAATGTCAGATGTTCCTGGTCATTAGCATCATTTGTTCCTCTACATATCTTACCGGGCTACTTTTAGTACTGCAAGTGCATATATATCAGGATTATCTGTAAGCTTAAAACAAAATGGCTACAATTTCAATAGAACATCATAATAAAATTGATAAAACATTATTTAAATATAATAAAACATTAACAGAGTTGGACATTGCAACATGTCTAAGATCTTTCCACAGCAGTGTGCATAAAATACAGTATATACTGTACAGTACATAGAGAAAAAGAATGAAGGATATATAGAAGATAGGATAGTTCGAAGCATTTTGCTCTACAGTTAAATTTGCTCCAATGTTCCTTCTTCCAAACAAACAAACAAACCCTCTCAAAATCCAAACAGCCAGCTTCACTGAAAAACATTATTTTTTGTTTATCACACCCATATTGCCTCTAGCTTGATTGTCAGCTCATACACATATAATAACTTCCAGCAAATTAGGACTAAAAAGCTTCAGAAATCCCCTTTATCAGTTACATATTCAATTCACACCAGTCTCTCACATCTTCTCTGTTTAAATTTTTTTCCCATACAGTTGTCCTTCAGAGGGTGGAATTTAATGGATTCAAAGAAAAATATCTGATGGCAAAATATATATTTTAAAGATGTAATAGTTACAACGCATGTGCTCTTGTCTCACTGTAGCCTCCTGAGACAACACGTATCCTGCTCCAGAGCTGTGTCTGAAACTCTTTATCCGATGTTATGATTTTACAGAATGGACGTGACAGTGTTTTGATATGGTCATCATTTTCCTCCGTACCTCATAATGTGGCTCTGTCACATTCTGAGTGTAATGTAATACATATGGGCATATGCTGCAGCCCACTTGTTTGATGGGGCAAGAGGGAGCAGGACTACACAGTAATGATGCCACAGACATTTATTGAAAAAGAAAACACAGGCTGGAGTGTTGCTGATAGTGTGAGTCAGGAACAGATAATCCCAGGCTCCACAATCTTTTTGATCAAATTACAGCCCTTTTAATGGGAGAGAGCAATAACCGCAATCAGACCCTTAACCATTTCACTCCCAAATTCAGGTGATGTGCCTGTTTCTCCAGAAAAAATAAATCCACTCTATAACAATAAAAATTTAAAATGCCTCCAAGCTCGGCTGCCTCTATAGACAAAAGGGCAAATTCATGCTGAGTGGAATCCTTGTCTACTGCCAAGGTTTACTAAACCACCAGTGAATTTACATATATAAGGAAAGCCGAATATGCAACCATTTTTGTCACAGTCATTTTTTATGTTGTAATGAACTTGTAAAAGACCTTTATCCCTAACTATGTGGTTAGGTTCCTGGCCCAAGCTAGCTTCAAAAGGCAGTCTTCAGAGTTTTGCTGAGAATATGGCTTCATTTCTTGGAGACAGATTATAGAAATGGAAATAGTTCCAGTGCACAGGGTTGTAGAGCTATAAGCCTATGCCAGCATCACAAGGTTGGAAGTCTCAGGCTTGTTACCATATTTTGATTAAATTTGTATAGGCAGTTTGTAACATGGCTGCCTGCCCTGCCTTTAATTAGATAACTAGCTGCAGTGCTGTCTCTCTGGACCTGACTGATTGGCAGCCACATGCCTCATTCAAAATGTACTGCCAATCAGCCAATCAGGTGCTGGGGCGGAGTCACCAGCTACGTAAAGTTAGCCCATCTGCAGTTTTTCACATCAGCTTCCACTTATGGACTGTTAGAGTAAATTGATAGCATTTTTTATGTCAACCTAGAGCCGGAGTGCTTTTGTTCGGTATGGTTTTGTTACTCTTGTAGTTTATGCCAATGTCTTTTTATATTATTTGAAAGACCAGTATTTTGCCTATCTTTGGAGATAAAAGTATCTTGCACCAAAAAGTAATTCCCTAACATTTCGCTAGTACGCTGAAATGGTAGAACTTCCACCCAGTCCCATGCTGTTAAAACAATAACCTTGTGCATTTCACTTTTGTTTTTCAACTTGTTTAGTACGGTATTATGTAGCTTATGAATCCTGCAATGGATTGGAAAGCTTTGTAAAGTGAAATTCTCTTTCATCCTTGAATCTGTGGAAAGAAGAAACATCCGATTACCACCCAACCACAAAACAACCATGGAAAATAAACTGCCAGTCCCACTGTTTCATTACTTTGCCAGTCTGTGAATCACAGGGATGACTGTGACCTGACAACTCTTGTGACAGATTGGATATACAATATGAATTGTTTTCTGTCCCGATGAAGATCCAGTTATCTTGTTAATGTATTACTTTCTTTTGGTGTGTTCTGCTGTGAAGTTGTTTGCAGTGTGTGTCTTGTCATGCTTTGGTTAGTGTTTTGATAAGCAGCATTGATTATTTTCTGTTAATTTGGCAATATAATCAATACACATGAATTCCACTCTGCATTTGACGATGCAATAAAAATGCAATACCAACTGGGAGTGTTTGAAGGGCTGATCCCCTCTGCTTTCTGCCTCTGTGGACTCAATTTGTATTTTTCTACAATTGGCTAATTAGAGTGAAGCACCCAATTTAGTGGGTTTTCTTGGGAATTGTTCAGTACAGCTGTATCTATTTCATTATGTTGGTTGTGTAGTGCCTATCCAGTGGCTTATATGGAGTGTTTCATTCGCTTGTACTCCATCTCATCTTCATCTTTACAGGAGTTTTTTTTGGGGAAAACAAATGTTTGTGAGAAGCACTTATTGAAGTTACCATGCACTAAGTCACATGTTGATGAAATAACTACCATATTTATTTTACACAGATAAACTAAAAAGGGAAGATTCATAAAGTTTAGCTCCAGTCTATAAGTAGCCGAAACAGCAGTGGTGTTTGATGTTCTCTATTGTATAAGGCTTAGTGCTTTAAAAAAACCTGTCTATGTCTATGTATAGTATGTATATCATCAATTTAAAATGACCATGAAATAAGTATAAAGGTAAGATACAATTCTTTAAAGAAGGAATGTCTTGATACAGAGCTTAGTTTTGGGATAGATTTGATAGATAATGATGGAAATAACACTGCACTGGCTGATGTTTAACAACTACAGTACCTGACCAGTAATACAGTACATTAACACAGTGTTGTCTTCATTTTATACCTTATACAGTTATACCTGTTAGCTTCCCTTAGACAGGAATATTCAAAGCTAGTCACAAGCTACAGTATCTGTTAAAAGGGCCAGTGTAGTACGTGTAGCAGCTGTTTCTAGGATAGCCCTCTCAACCCAAGCAAATGTTTCCAAGCAAATGTGATTATGCCTTTCATTATGAATAATGAATTTGAACGATTCTCTACAACAAGGGGGTTTGCATCACATGACAGTTTGAGGAAGATCTGCAATTTAATGGAAAATATCAACATGCACACTGATAAACAGACCTAGTCTGACATGTGACCAACACAGTACTTTGTGTACCTTACCTCAGCTATCACACCACTAACGAACCACCCTTGGGAATTGTGAAGTCTTTGATCAACAGTTTTTTTTTTAATTTCAGGAGAAACAGGAACATGCTCTTTCTATCGTCCATCAGCTACGATAAATGGTGGCCAAGGCGAAAGTAACTCGTTTTAGTTTTAATTAAGCACTTTGAAGCATGCTCTCATGGCTCAAGATGCATTGTCCTGTTGTACCTGCAGTGAATTTAGTGGTGTCTATAATTTATATCCTACCACCTGGGGCTCCATTTTAACTGCTTTTATTTTCTTCCTATTACTCCCATTTGTTCTGCATGGAAAATGGAGAAAAGCTAATATGAAAGACTAAGAGCAGCAATTAACAATCACGTGATGTCAATGGTTCTACACACAATCAACCAGAACCCTCAGATTTTTTCTTTCTTCACAGGCATGGGGCTTATAATGTTTTGAGCAAGATCAATCACTGACAATAAATTGCCAACGCAACTGATATCCAGATTCTGAACTGTACTTTAAATGTACTAATTTCTAATGTTTTCCTTCCAAGAAAAAAAGGAAAATCAATATTTAATTTCCCGTGGATTATTTTAGGTGTATCATTTGAAAGTTTAAAGTTTATCGTTTCAAGGCTTTTGATGGTGGGGCTCTGCATTTTTGTGCTGTTGGATGTAGAGCTGGGGTTGGCTGTTGTGTGATAATGTTGATTTTATGCCTGAAGCACTATCTCTGCTGATGCCTAGGGTAGCTTTCAAGCTCTGTGAGCATGGAACATTAAAAAAAGAAGGCATGTCTGGTCTTTGTTTTATGTGTGTGTACAGTATATGTCTCCATGAGTCTGATTGCATGGACATCTCCCATGGGCTGACTCATAGAGCTTGTAACAGCTAATTGAGCCTGTTAGGGTCAGCAATTAGCTGAGAGCTATTGAGAACTTCTGACAGCTGTGCCTTTCACAACACTGCTGCTCGTCCAGGAAAAAACAATGCAGGAGACAATCAAAGCACTGTGACAAGACAACAAGAGGAGGAAGCACACAATGATGTCTCCTTGAGTCTGTGCCTTGTTCGCTTAGAGAGAGGGGCTCCATGCAAGTTGCAGAATCTGATGAGTACCTGAGCAGCCAAAGAAGCACTTGCACATTAGTTGATAAGTAAGAGCACACAGTATAATAAAGAGAGCACTGTCACACATACAGTTACATGCTGATGTCTTTCTCTTGTAAAAAGGGGATTATTTTTAATTTATTGTTATCTTTATTAGGATTTTAGCACAATAGGGTTGTGTTGTCTATGTTGATCCTAGTCAGATGTCTAAAACTGAGACCAAACACTCTCCTTCATTTGACCACATTATAGACTATATATCGTGTTGCTGGGGCAGCATGACTTCCAGTCAAGACCTCCTCTCTGTGCAAGACCCACATTGATGAAGTTTTAATTGGCAAGACATTGGGTCACCAGTTAATGCAGCTCCTTGCTGTTAAGCAGCCATTCTTACATTGCTAAGATCTTAGTGCTGATAAAACATGTTTTTGATACACGGCTTTCAAAGCATTTTCTTTCAGTTTCACATTCTGTCCATTTACACTCACTTTGAATGGAATCACTTGTTGGATTTGCACCATTACAATTACCTTACTTGCCGAAAGCTGTACTTGAAATTTTGCAGGTGGCCAAAATTGCATGCTGCAACAGAAAGCCTGGAAAATCAATTTGACATCACACACCAAGAAAAGATAGTCACGTAATGTTATGGTTATTAATATTAACACAGACAAATCTCAGACTATCTCTACAGGATCTGAGATTTAAGTATTTAGAGCAATGCTTGTTACTGATGTTTAAACTTGAGACTTAATTCTTTTCTCAGCCCATTCTTCAGTGCAAGGTTCTAAGGAGATTTTAACAGAAATAAACAACCGTAAATATCTGTGGTCTGCGGGGAATCTTTGAGAAGGTCATATTACAGAGCCCATCATATTTGATTGTTCTTTATCTTTTTCTGCATTTCTTTGAAGATGTTGTGTAATTTAACATTTCCAAAAGAGAAAGGAATCAATTATTGCAACTGGTTTTAATTTTGATGAATTGTGACTTGGTTGAGGAACCTTGCTAATTCAATTGACATTGGATTGTGGAACCCATCTTGTATTCATTTGTTCACATTATTCCCTTTGTTTAAGCACATGAAGGAGGTAAAAACATACTTGCTCCTAATGGAAAGGAGTAATATCATAATTTATGTGCAATAGGAAAACACCAATATTTTAGTTCCTGACATGTCAACAGGAAGCGTGTTGTAAGTGCTGTTCAATCATTCACTTCCTTGACAGAATCTTGAAGCTCAAGGACGTACATTTGGAAGCAAACATAGCACAGCCCATTTTCAAGGCCTCTTTTAGAGATTTCTGAAACTTCCCATGTGAGAGCTCTCACTTGTGCACCCAAGATGCAAACTGTACGCCATGAGTTCAATTTCACAAGGTGGGGAGAGAGGAACCAAGGACTTGAGAGAGTATGGAACAAGATACCCAGACATATTTTAAAGATAATGTGGGCTTCAATTACCAGACTGCAGTTCATAGGTATCCTACCTGTCTGCAACAGAAGGAGTTCCCACTCAGTGGGTTGGTAGGCAATGTCATTACAGTATATACATTATATACAGTATACTGTATGCACATACTGTATTTCTAGACAGAAGAGGTCTCTGTCACATATTCCCGCTGTTTAGAGAAAGCTTGTGACCAAGCTTAAAACTCCCATCTGATTATGGGTAAGGTATAAGTCACAATGCACTGGTGTACATGCCATAACTCATTTTCCTCATTTCAAATGATGATCGCATAGCACTAACAGCAAAGCAGTTATCTGATGGAGTACGGTTGCATGTCCCTCTTGCATAGAGAACAAGAAAACCTTGTTGCATGTGACCTAACTGTATGGGACTTTAAAATCGTCCACTCTCAGCAGTACGTGTTTAACTAACTGTTAGTTAGCTACTGTTAATTGTTAACTGTTTAACTAACACACCCGAAGAAGGCCCCACAGCCGAAACGTTGTGTTTCTTGTCTTCTCTTTTCAGCATGGAATAAACCTTTACTTGTTCCTTCTTTAACTATGTCTTGTCCTTATGTGATTTTTTTCATACTTACCTAGTGATATAGTCCAGATTCAGACGTGTTTTCTTTATTATTCCTTTCAATCTACACAGTGAGTGAAAGCTTTTACTACTACTACTACTGCTACTTGGAAGCCCACACACTCTTGTTTTTAGAGCTTCTTAAACTTCATCTGATTAAAAGGAACAAAAAAATTGCAAAGCTATTCTTTTCTTAAGTAAAGCGAAATTCTTCTGAAATCACAGATGATCATTGCAATCTGTACTGTGCAAATTTTTACCAGCTTCTGCATTAATTAATTTGGAGGCTTAAGTTGATCTATTATTCTTGGTAGCAATTAGACAAAGATTGTAATGGTAATTATAATTCTGAGGTGATTACTTCTATTCTGTTGGAGCTTTTGGAGAAGGTCTTGACAGATCAGTCATTTTTAGAAGACAATGCAAACGGATATTTAAAGAAGGAAGGATTTCTCATGCACTAACTACAGTAGGCAATGTTTTAGTCCCTTTGAAAACTTAAGGATCTTATGGCAACACCCTAAACAACCAAAACAAAATCATGTACACTTCAAGCACCTTATTTGTTTACATGATGCCATTGTTTATTGTAAATCAGTAAATTTATAAATGGCAGTTAATCAATCTCACCAAATGAGTACTGGATGAGAAATCCAGGAACTAGAAACAAAATTAAAAATCACAATTAAGAATAAGAACAATGGGATGAGCCTGGATGTTAATGATACAGAACAGGTGAGTTATCTGTGTGTGTAAACATAAAATACCTCATACTGTATGCAGGAGGTCATGCAACAGTTTAATGAAACGGCCTTTTGTCAGAGTCAGAAAACCAAATAGTTTGAAATCTGCCATCAACCTGTGAGTAAAAGGATTTATTTAGAAGGAACAACAGGATCAAGAGATTGTTTTGGGGGGATTCCACTAAAGATTAAGAAAGTCTTCTTAATATTTATAATTGTAACAGTACACAACTTAATTCAGTGTGTTGTGCCATAAATCCTCGTAACACATTTTCCACAAACCTGGAAGTCTGGGACCATCCTGGCTCTGTGTTTACTGCCTACAGTACTTCACAGGGTGATCCAGGAAAATGCTTTAAAACTCACCAGTGACAGGTGGCTAATAGGACTGGACAGAATACAAATAATTATTTCTTTTTATCTCTTCCAAAATCTGTGTTGTGCTGGCTTTTGTGTAATTCATCATTAGTGGTTTAGCACAAAAATGTCATCAGGAAACAAAAAAGGAAGCCTTGTCTGGATTTGTATAAATTAATTTCAGTTAGTGAATGACTAGGCAGTACAGCTAAGGTCATGTGGTTCAATGAGGTGGCTTTATATGAGCCCTGCGTATACAGTATATGCTTTCTAAATAGCTGCAATATAATTGATCTTTTTAGTTCTTTAATTATTCTTAATTACTTTAATGATCTAAAACAGTCCATGTTTGATCCAGTAGTATTGAGTACTGTTCATGTAGTATACGACTGAGTATCCTTTGATCAGAAAATGCAATTTTAAACTGAACTCTTTTTTGTCAGTTTTGCTACTCCAGTACTGTATGTATCGTAAGCATATCATATCAGTTAATGAAGGACTCAGGTTACTGCTATGATTACAGCATAACCAACAAGCAGATTTAAAACTCATGCCCAGAAAATATTAGGTGAATTAGATATGACCTCCAGATGCTGCAATTGTGATACATCTTTCAAGGTAGTTTCCAATAAGTGTCCAGTGAGATCTAGTGAAATAACACACATGCTGTAATTTCAAATTATCAAAATAGCAATGGAGGGAAATAATTGTTGAATCATGGGAAAGTCTTTGTGTCTCATGGGACTATTAGTGTCACTGAATGGGCTAAACATTTCACAAAATTTGTCTTCAACACAATAAAACTGAGCAGACCTATCCAATTTTTGCTAATGTTTTCCACATTTGTCTTGTTGGCTGTAAAAGCTTGTAATTGCACTGGGTTACTTCTGTGGAGATTTATTTTTACTGAAGGAATGATGCTGTTGTTTTAGGAGACAGCTAAGAAATAATTAGAAGGATTTGAAAAAAAAGATCAATCTTTCACAGAAAGTTCACAGAAGTTCTTTTTTTTAGAAGTGTTCAGTGCTGGCTTTGTATAACATACCAATTACAGTCATTCTGTATACTGTATGTCTGCTGTGCAGGTTTATAAGTGTGTGTTTGGGTAGGTAGGTGTATAATACTGTATATTTTTCTCCAAAATAAGTTTCATGGAAGTCAGCCATTAGAAGAAAAACTGTAGAAAAGTTTTTAGAAATTAACACTGCTTAGCAAGAGCAAACAGATTCTAATATATGAACTGCTCTTGATTTACAGTAATTGGCAGGAAAGTTCCACATTGACACATACCTAATCTGAGACCTTGCTAAAACCTAGAAGAGGGAGATCAATGATATTTGCTCTAAAGTCACCTTAATGCAAAATGCAAGTTTTATAGCACAGTCAGATAATCATGACATCTTCATCTAGCTTCTATAGTGATTAAACATTTTTTGCTTTTAGTGTTACTCTAAACTAAATCTGGATGCACAGGGAGTTACAGGTATGGATTTCAAAGCAGTCAGATGGAATTGCAAAAAAGTGATAACTGACCACTTGAGATTTGTCTGTTAAGACTGATCAAAAAAAGTTGGAGAATATTTACACACTGGGTTACATTTCCTATTTAACATTCTGGCAGGCCTTAAACACCCACCTAGAGCTGTTTCCTCTTTGTATAATTCACCCCTCTGCTGTAACCTTTAATTTAGTTCAGCATTCTTCCAAAACACGCTGCACAGCATATGTGAATATGTGTCTTTAAACCATGCACTGTGCTAGCCAAACATAACAGCCTAACACTTTGTTGTGTCATCCTGTTGCTCATGCAGGGCAGCAATGTGCCTGAAAATTGTGTTAATGAGAACAACAGAACTGTTCTGTGGGAACTGAAGCTTATTCCTGGCTCAGGATCTGTTTCAGGGAGTCCCAGGAAATGAGTTTACTGGACCTCTTTCTCAGAGATTAGGTAGATGCTCCCCTGTGCAAACATCAGGGGGTTATTTTCCTGTGATTAGCAAAGATAAAGCAGAAGTATGAAACACTGGAGTGCCTTTCTGTGAGTTGAACCACCAACAAAAATGACTGTCCTGTTTGGAAAGATGATCATTAGCCTAGCGGTGGCTCTCCAGCAAGATGACCTGGGTTTAGACGGTCCCATGATTGTGAAAACATGTATATGGACTGGGAACAGGTTGGCACAGGTCAGTTTCAGACCATCAATGGTTAAGTGAGACTAAACGCATGATGCGTGCTTGGCAGTGGAGCATATGACAAATGACCCCCATCACCTTTTGAGTTTATACTTCCCTGAATAACTTGTTTGCTGTGTGGAAGAAGGAATGGCATGGAACAGTGCAGTGATGTCTGCTCTTATTAACATTCGGGCTGAGGATTCAGTCCAGAGAAATATGGATAGAAGCATCTGTAGCAAACACATCTTCCAAAGTATTTCCAGGATGTTCGCCAAAACGGGATTACACAGGAGGCTGGTCAAGGGCAGGGACTTGCTTAAAAAAAAGGAAAAAAAGACTCTGTAATTACAACTGTAATTATCACCCTTCCCACTATTGGTGTGTTCTTTCAAATATTTTCTTCTGAAGAATTATTTAATTTTGGCTGGTTTGTGAAAAACTATTAATTCACTTTAAGTTTGGTTTTCTGTTGCTGACGTACTGTAGGGGAGGCCAGGTATTCCATTGTTTGATTCCAGTGTTTGACACTGGAACAATATAAAAAGGGGGGGAAAACAAGAACAGCAATTTAGGTAATGATTACTGTGGTGAAAACATCTTTTCAGCCCTTACAAATCCATAACTTCAGGCCCTTAGTCATAAGGACTGACTTAGAATTGGAAGATTACTTAATCAAGAACATCCATAAAGTCGTTCTAAAGCCAGTTTTCCCCTCCGTAGCTTTCAAGAAGAAATATTGAGGGTTTGAGGTGAAAAAAAAAGAACTTTCTATGCAGGGGAAATGACTGAAGACAGAATAATTATTAATTGCCACAGAGAGGCTTATGATCACATCTCTCCTAATGGTAATATATTACTCACATCCTATAGAAATACTGTAAAACTGTGTGAAGGTGAAATTAAACTATGCCACACAAAGCCAGCAGTATAAATCTCTTTACGTGTTTAGGAGCTATATTCAATGAAAGCTAGAGATTCTAGTTAGGTAAACCAGATAGATATATTCTAAAAAGTAAATAAAAGACTTACTCACTGGAAGGGGAATATGTTGAATTCAGGACCTATTTTATTTTTGTCCATTTGTTTTCCTCCAAATTTGTTAATTTAATCATTTTAGTACATAAACTGTATTTTTATCTCAGTTTGCACACACCAGAAATGAAGTCAAGTTTCCAGTGCTATGAGGTGAAGTCCGAAACCTTCTGCATTACACATTATCTACACCTCTAGTCCACAGTGATTTAGGGATCATGTCTCCCTCTGTTGGTCTTTCACTTTCTTTCACTGAGTCTGTGTTTCTCTAGTTTGCATGTACTGTATCTATCTGGAAGTTGGCCAGCAGCCATATCACCCTGCAGCTCACAATGAGCTCACTGCAGCTTAACAGGTGTGAGCCTGGTCAGTACCTGGATGAGAGACCTCCTGGGAAAAACTAAGGTTGCTGGAAGAGGTGTTAGTGGGGCCAGCAGGGGGTGCTCACCGTGCAGTCTGTGTAGGTTCTAATACCCCAGTATAGTATAGTGTGATGGGACACTATACTGTTGCAACAATCTGTGGAATGTGAAGGGCATTACAAGGCACAGAAAGGCATCATACACTGCAACCAAGGAAGTCTCCAGTCATGACGATTACCACTGGACCCAAGCTTCTGAGGTTGAGAGAGTGGGACATTCCCAGTGCAATGACTTTCACACTTAAAAAAGCTCTCCTGCACAGGTTTCTTCCGAACAGATGAGCTGCACAAAGTACAATTGCATCGTTGGACTTGACTTTGACTTTGCCCCGTTGTCCAGACTGACCTCACATTCTATGCTTCTTTGTGAAGACCTGGAAAATGTAAAAGAGTTACAGATTCCAGGGCTCAGTGCAGATTGTTTCACTTTCCCCTTGTTATGAGTGTTGTTATATTCTAAAGTGGCTTTCCTTCCAAAGGTCATCTACTGAGGTGTTGGAGTTGATGTTACCCTTTTAAGGTAGTGGACAGTATCTAAGCAAACTTTGTCTATGTCAGCTGATACACTGTTATGTGGAAAGTGTGGCAAACTGACTCAAAGCAGAGCCTTCCCTACTGATAGAAGAAGCTATTTACACTGCCTGTGGGAGAAACTGATCATTGTCCCCTTATAACTATGTAGGTAGGTATATGTAGGTAGCGCACTATTGTTCAACATCCCGTGCTGCTAACTAATAATAATAAATATTAATAATATTTATTATTCCCTACACTTATATAGTGATTTTCTGGACACTCCACTCAAAGCACTTTACAGGTAATGGGGACTCCCCTCAATCACCAATGATCATCCCCTCTTGGATGATGCAACAGCAGCCAGTGCACCAGAAAACTCACCACACATCAGCTATTAGTGGGGAGAGAATAGAGTGATGAAGCCAATTCATAGTTGGGATCATTAGGAGGCCATGATTGGTAAAGGCTAATGGGAAATTTGGTCAGTTACACCCCTACCCTTTTCAAGAAACTCCCTGGGATTTTTAATGACCGTAGAGAGTCAGGACCTCAGTTTACAGTACATCTCATCTGAAGGAAAGCACCTTTTTACAGTATAGTGTCCCCGTCACTATACTAGGACATTAGGACACACACAGATTGTAGGGTGAGTGCCACCGGCTTGCCCCACTTACACCACTTCCAGCAGCAACTTTAGTTTTTCCCAGGAGGTCTCTCATCCAGGTACTGACAGGGTCACACCTGCTTAGCTTCAGTGTCCCAGTTGTAAGTTGCAGGGTGATATGGCTGCTGGCTATATATACCTTATATATTATATAATTGGTCTTGTCCGCAGAGTTTTTCAAGGTTTTACCATGTCGATGCAGCTGGACCCCCATATTAATATGTGGCCACCTCAGTCTTAGAGTTCTGTTCCTGATGATTAGGCATTCGAGTCCTAGTCACACTACCATTTTCTGAGCTACTGCCACATGATGCCATTGTATGTTGGCCCCTTGACTGTTGGCCACATTACATTGATCTAATCTGTCTAATTTGCACACAAGTCTTCTTGCAACTCTAGGAATCTCATCCGGCAAATTTATTATTTAAAATATGGCACTGCGTGTTTCAGTGTCTAAGCTCTAATCATCCTGTAGTCCTGGTCAGCACGATCACAGAGGTGCAAAAGTGTGCAAGTGAATAACCTTGACTTTAGAATAACTGCCACGTCAAGATTATGGAACACTTCATTTTGTTTCATTCATAGTGAATAAGGAATTCTGCTCTGTGCAGAATGTGTGTTTATCCAGTAACAGAACCCAAGTTAAGTAACTGACGTGTCGGCTACCTAGCCTCCCTCAAATGGAGCACTGTGTTGACCTTCTTCTGTAAGGGATTAATTTGTGGCAGCACACAAAAACAATCCTGAAGTACAGGGGCTGCAATCCCCCACTAGTACCATGGCTTAGTCTTCTCGTGCAAATAAATCCTTCAAAGTTCACACACACTTCAAAAATGTAAACTGTTGTTGTATTCCAGCTATTGAAGTTTTCTTCTCATTGGAAAACGTATGCTGTGTAATGTATACAGCATATGTTGCAGAAATCACAGATAACACTTACAGTATTATTACACAGCTCTGCCATAGTAAGCCCTGGTGAATCTAGTGTATATGCAGTGATGCAACATCAAACCCATGACTGAACAGGGTCAAACGCAGCACAGAAGCACCTGGTGTAGCTTGGCAAGGTGCATTGTACAGTGTGCAATGGCATGGGAAACTTGGCAATGCTGCTTTATGTTTATGTAACCAATGTGACCTGTATGTATGCTGTATGTAACCAATGTTTATTTTCACATTCAAATGAAAATAATTTGTTTAGACTGCTCAAAGTTCACATTTAGATGTTCAAGACATTTGACACCCCCCACCCCCCACACAGCGTTCTAGCTTGTGTCAGTGCTACACAGCTCTGCTACTTTTAAACTTGTGGCATACACTTGGTATGCTTTGGTACTAATAGAAACTGAAGGTGGTTTTCTCTGGGAGGGTAAAAGTGATTAAATATTATTAATAAGCCTGCAATGCTGCCCTTAAGGTTTAATCAAGCTTAACTGGTAAAAACAAAATACCACTTTTTTATTTTTCTTACTTTGCTGCCCTCTGAATCCATGCTGTAGCACTTACTCATTGTTGAAATTCTTAGGAAGGGGGGACAGTTTGTCTTTCATCTGTTCTCACTGCTCCAGTGTTGGCTTACCTAACCCAGTGTTGCTGCTGTGCTCAGGAGGAGCTCTCGCAGGAAGGAAGAAATCAAACCAAATGAGATAGAACCAAGCAAAGACAGACTGGATTTAAGCAAATACTCACTTTTTCTTTAATATATCAAATAGATGTATGACCCTCTTTTAGTACAGCAGGATATTTTTCAATAATTAACATTTAGTAATGAGATTAAGAAGATGCAGTCTCGCGTCAGGGAGTGAGATGCAAACCATCAGTAAGAGGAATCAGTAACGTGATTTCCTTGATACATAGGCTCTCTGTTTGACAACATTTGGCCCTCATTTCAATACTTCACCCCAAAGTCAAGAACAGCAGACATTCTTCATGCCACAATGTGATGCTTTCCCTTAAGAAACAGGAAAGATGTTGTTGAGGTGCTGGCTTCCCAGAGCTATTGGCTACTTATGTGTTCCTGCCGACACATTTGTAAATCACTCAATACAATGCAGTACAGTCTTCAGCTCCAAGATACACAAAATTATCATTTAAGTAGGATTTCATTAAGGAAAAGTAAGCTAAAAGAAAGAAATTATGGCATCATCAGTAACTTACTTAATAAATCTACATTTGTATTCTGTTGGAGTCCATGTCCATTATGCAAAAACACCATTTCTGAGTAAATTATCTGGCATCATACTTTAAAACAAAATCTTTAAATCTACTTATAAAACATAAATCCAAGGAAGCAGGCAAGCAATGTAAAGGCCAAGGTTATTTTAGGTTTATGTGCATGGTATTTTCTTTCTTTCTTTACTGGGAGACTCATGTAGTCTACAGATATACAATAAAGATAATCGCAATAATAATAATACAATATCACACTATCATACCGTAGTGCTTAGCTCCAATTGGTTGGGCCACACCACTGCACTCTTAACCTTTGACCCTGACTGCGTCTGTTCCCTCCTGCAGTATCCTCCCTAAATTAGGGGGTGCACTCAATCTGTCTTTCTCTTTCTACACATATCCTGCTATGGGAGACTGTGGTTGCCATCTCTATGTCTTTTCTCTATCCCTTGTGTGACTAGCACATCCACTGTAAAACAAAGGGTAATCAATCCCCTTTTTGTCGGAACTGGACTCATGTCTCCAGTGCAATCTCTGCCAGCATTCAGCTGCTGTACCGGAGTGTGAGAGCATTCACTGCAACACAGATCAAAATACAAGGGTAACCAACAATTCACCTAATGACCATTATTACCTAGTCAAAGTAAATTGAAGCCAACAATGTGGTTTTCTGCTTGTAAAAAAAGAAACAGTCAAACTAGTAGAAGCATTTACAAAGTAGAAATTAATTTGCAACATTTACATACAGTATACTGGGCCCCATTATATCCCTAGATCCCATTATAAATGAAATAATCCCATTAGAAAATGAAACTTTTATTAACAAGAACGTATTCAATAATAATAACTTATATTGACATTTTGCAGTTTAGGATACTTAAATTTCCAAAAACAGAACTACAGTATCATGTTACGGCATGGCTGTGAATTGCAGGCAGCTGCGTTATAATGACAGACAGAAATCCAAGAGCTAGAGTTACAGTGTGGATGTGAAATCCAAGTGGTAGGGCTTGGAGTGTTTCTGTGGGATTTCCATGAAAGGCCGAAGGTGGAGGGCTGAAGACAGCCGAGGTGGAAGAGTATTGGTTGTCTGTAATGAAAACAAATGAGATTGAAGCAGTCAGGAGCGGACAGGGAAGGATGCCACTAGATATGTCCTTCAATCCAGGAAACAGGCAGGTTTAGGGATTCGGATTCCAGGACTTTCAGGGTTTTGTTAAACGTTTTCAGGGTGCTGTGCTGGGCATAGCTCAATGTCAGATAACTTTTCTAGTGGTGTTTCAGCAATCAAATAGGGAAAGTAAATAGATGGTTGATTGGATAATTGGGTGCCTGATTGGTAGGGGAATGGACCTACAGAGAGGCGGACAGACTGTGTTTTGAAAGCCCTGCGATCACCTGTGGGAAAGTTGCAATTTCAACCATGGGCAACCAATTTGCAACCATGGGCTGCACGCTGTCGGCGGCCTAGGTGTGACATACAGTATCAGCTTTTAAAAAATCATTATTGTAAGCTGATTATGAAGGCTTTATTTTATTCATATTGTGTGTATGATAAACCACAACAGAGCACAACTGAATATTGCTAATAATCCTGAATATCACACAAGCTGAGTAAGTACTTTTTTATCATTGACATCCGAACTTGTGTATAGTGTTATAAATATATTGATGAATTTTAGCAGCCAGACACTTAATTAATCTTGAAAATGTCTGGGGTTTCACATATGGTACACCTGTGGGATGCATGCCATTGAAAACAGGAGGGATGATTATAATAAATCTTTGACTGACAACTTCATCATGACTGGCATTATTTGCTGGAGGCCACAGCTCTCAGATTGGTAACAAACTCTAGCACAGACAGTGGAGAGAGGGCTGCATTTCTGAAGGATTTACAATGGGGACGTAAAATGAACAGAACTTCATCAGATGGGACAGAAATGATAACAGAGGGGCCTGTGTTCTTTGCGAGGTAGGTTTTGAAATGTCATTAAAATTAGAAAATAAAATGGAAATACGAGTGTCTCACCAGCACCTCTAACCCTGGACAGCAATTGTTTAGTCTGAGAGTTGATTCTACCTGCACAAGGCTGGCAGTTCTGACAGCACAGCAGTCACTGAAGAGAAGTGTAACCAGCTAATCAAGCCTGAAGTCAGGTCATTATCCCATAAAATTCATACCGTAGCAGTCTTTTAAAAGATGTAATTAGAATTCTAAACATTCAGGGGAAATGTGGCAAATAGAAAAATATAGGATTTTCTTTATGTTACAGAATATTAAAACTGATCATTTTAGAAACACAATATTTCTACTTTCTTTACACAAAGAATATGTTGGTGGTTTTCCTAGTCGTGAATAGTATACTAGTACAAGAAGGTCATTGCACAAAGCTTGATTGATGCTCATCTGCTGTTCTTCATTTCAGGTTGCTGGTTTAGATGGTGATATATAACAAAATAGGAGAACTACTTATTACTGCAGAAGTGCAAAGGGCATTCAAGATTTAGAAATGGGCAAAAACCTTGCAAATGACTTTCAAAGTAAATAAGTGCAGAGTGTTAGCTTGAATTCAAAGAAAGTTACATTTGTGCCCATTTTACAGCTCAGCATTTTACTGGAGTACTCTGGGTGAAGTAAATTCTCAAGGGTATAACATCAATGTTTTCAGCTGTGATTTGACCCATCAACTTCTAGTTACAAGTCAAGACCCCTAACCACAGCATTACACTGCAACCTCCAATGACTTGTGCAAGCTATTTGCCATTTTACAAACTACGGTTTCACAATTCCTGTGCAGAGTAGTAAGGATCAGAAGTTGGTAATCTCAGTACCAACGCACAGGTTACAGAGGCGCAGAGGGATCACCGCTGCAGACCAATCTCCAACCTGCTCTGATCATAGCAGAAAGATATTTGCAAACTAAAACTGAAACAATAATGTTGTTCAATCTGAACAACATTATTGGTTCAATGTTGGTACTAAAATCTGTTACAGTTCTCTTATTATATATATATTGTAATAATCCAATAGAAATGTTACAGGAGGTAAACCTGGACCTCAGATAAGGGGGAGGCATGATAATCAGCAGAACTGAATTGTCACATAGCAGTTCCTTCCGGGCCCTATGCGGACAACACGATCCAGAATAGTGAAGATACATGAGGGAAAAAGTAATGCAGGGAAGGGTCAGGATACAGGGGGGCGTGTCCAAGGTGAGCTGGTGTACAGGGAAAGTATGTCCAGGCGAACAAACAAAGCCAAAGTCCAAACGGGGAATCCAAACGGGAGAGAAGAGTCCAGAGCCAGGAGATCCATCCAGGGGTTAAAACCATGAGCCGGGTCGGGACCGGCGGGCAGGGAATCAGGAACAGAAAGTTAAAACCATAACGGTGCCAGACGCAGCAGGACCCCAGGCTCTCACGATGCGGAAATCAATGAGGAACCAGGAGTGAGGTCCGCGTCTGGCTTTTAAGCGGGAGCGGGAATAGGGAACAGGTGCAGACAATGGGAGGGAACAAGGAAGGGCTGGAGCGCCCTTAAGAGGAGGGGTTAGCGATCGTGACATTAATATAAAAGTGTGTCTACACACTGCACAGGCAGCATGTAGGATCTACTCCACTTGTCCAGGCAGTGTGGCCTCATGACGTCTGTGTTGAAAAAATAATTCAAATCATTCATCAAAGATCAGAGTTTAAGAATCCCTATTTTAGAGAAAAACTAAATTTTAACATAAGGACCATGCCCAGCTCTGCTTTTGAGTAATTTAGATTTTACCCAGAGTAAACTTGTAGAGACTGGGAAATTAACTATACAACAATGTATGATGTACTGCTTAACATCAGATCTCGTCACTCATAGTCATGCACAGTGAAACAGTGGGGGCTCAAACTGTCCACCAGTTGGTACCAGCTGGGGTACCACATCAATCTGAGCACCTCCTTCACCAATCTACTGCTCTCATTCTGTGACATAGTTGCTCAACAATAATCATACTTCCCCAGAAAAATCGCTAACATCCTTGATCATTGGCTCTCTGACATCGTGTTGGTAAATATCTTTTTGGGTTTTCCATTTTTAATCTTGGCATTTGTATATTGTATTCATACTGATCAGAGAAAGTTCATTTTTAATATGGTTGGTCTTTACTTATTCCAGGATTTGCAATCTCAGTTTCCTGGCTCTTCTTTATTTTTCTTTTTATATATTTTTTTTCACTAAATTGTCCAAACACCCAGTGTATCATCAATTGAATTTTAGGGACAAAACAAAAGGCCTGGCTTCCTCTATTATTAGTTTTCTGTTAGAGGCTTTATGCAAACTTTGAGCTACAGTAAGGAAATGGAATTTTGTGGTGTGAGGTTATTAAAGACTCCAACAGTGTGCAGAGAACAGAACATTAATGCTCTTACTGATTTAGATGGAAGACCCGTCCCAAACAGATCTTCATTTCTACAGCTTCCAGTTCTTGAGTCAGCCAATTTTACCCCAGTGTGTCTCCCTCCCGAATGTCAGGTAGGGGGGGGGAGTGACAACTACAATATTGAAGGAACATTCCTGGGACAATACAAACTTGGCTTCCAAAATATTTAGCATTAAATTATTTACTTGAAATGTTTTTGCAGTTTTCCTTCATAGATGGTTTTATATGAAACTTATCCCTGCTCCCTTGTGCATGCTCTGTCCACAGAGTATACTAGTCAATATTCTGTGAGAATGTCTGTTAGTGCTAAATTTCATATACAGGTTTCCAATACTTTGTCTTGTTTTATAAACAATTTTCCTTAATATCATCGGACCCATGGAACTGGTGCTGGAGCAAGGATGGAGGCTTGCAGAAGTTCTTGCAAAGACAGGTTTTTAATTTGCTCTACTTCCATTGTGGCTGTCTGAAGTCAATTCAGGTGAAATGTCATCAGTCACAACTTGGAAACCATCAAAAACCTTGACTACAACCATCTTTAGAAAGCAATCTCATCTTGCCTTCTGTTGTTACACATTTCAGTCACTGAATCAGTGACAGCCAAAGACACAAGGAAATCTGGTTTGAACTAATGTATGTACAGTAGTAAGGAGAAAAAGTGTGGCTCAAGTTGGAGGACTCCGTTTCCCCCAGTAAAGAAGCTAGTGCACACGTTGAGCTGGGCTGTCTTGCAGTCTGGGAGCAATATGGGGGAGTGTTTCTGATATCTGAAGAACTACGCGTCACATTCTTACAATAAGCTCCTGCTGCCTGTGAACAGTGTGAAAGGTTTGATTGACAGCCCCTGACCGTTGATTTGAGTCCTGAAGGAAGGTAGTGGTGCCATTTGGGGCTTGCCAGGGGGTGTAGCCTCAGGCTGCAGTGGCGAATTTCTGAAGTGCAGCAGGAAATTTCACACACAATAATGGCAATCGTGATATCTGCCATGCCTCCTCCCTCTTGTCTGGAGAAAGACAGGCAATGCTTTTCTTATTCTTATGCTACAACCAAAAAACAAAGCAGAAAGCAAATCACATACTGTATTCTATCACTAATCCATACAGTCATTCTCTGATTGTTTTAGATTATTTTAATTCAGTTTTTCATTCCCTCAAATGGAGTTTTATGTGGTATATCATGTTTGAATTAGGGAATGCTATAAAAAATTACATACATCCATTTTCTAAAACATTATTCAATTCAGAGTCATGGAGAACCTGAGTCTATTCTTGTAAGGAATGGGGACAAGGCGGGATACACTCTGGACAGGACACCAGTCCATTGCAGAGCAGAGACAGAAACAAACACAGACACACCCTGACACCAGGGCCAATTAACCTTCCAGTACAGTATGCCTTTGGACAGTGTAAGGAAACTGTGAGGAAACTGGAGTACCCAGAAGAAACCCACAAGAACACAGGAAGAGCACACAAACTCGACACAGATGGCACCGCAGGTTCAGAATTGAAGACAAGGCCCCAGCACTGTGAGAAAACAATGCTAACCACTGTACCGTGGTGCGGTCCATGATAAATTTCAGTAATAACATATTAAAGTTATTGTAAAACATAATGTAAAATGCGGAAAATTCAAGAAGGCAGAATGAATACATTGTACAAGCAGGATCAAATCACAGGGATGCTACATACTGTACTTAATGTGCTCTGCAAACATTTAAGAGGATCAACCTTCCACGATGGAAATATATTAGCTGCAGTGATAGTTCACAAACTACTGGCTGGTATCAGCATGTGACTTTGATTCTACCACAGGAAAGTGTTAAATTTAATTGCTGTGGATGAAAGTATATTAGAACTAAAGAAATTAAACTACCCAAGCTCTCTGCTGCATGCACTCGATACCACAGAACAATCACGCACTAACTACACATCACAGTGACAAAGATACACCTCTTCTCTACCTCTCTGTATTGATCTCCCATCTTCTCTAAACGACCCTGTTAACCATGGCCCCTAGGCACTTTACTGCACTGAAGCCCACTTAGCAATAAAACTGCAGCATCCCTTTTAAACGCTGGCTTGCTCAGGAAGTATGAAATAACTCACATCCACCAAGAAGGATTGGATCATTAGGACATATGACGCTTTATCTAACCAAAGTGCATCATCAAAAAATCAATTTTGATATGATTTTCAAGTCCTTGTTTATTTATTTGAACTAGTGGCAGCTGTATTTCAGGTCAAATGAAATCTGAGATATCCTTGGGAACTGTACTGCATTGCAGTCAGAAGTTTGCTGGAAACAGCTGTAATCTGCACAGGAAAATAGAGGAAATTCTAAAAGGTGACTTAAGCTTTGACTGTAGTTTTAAGTTATGAAAAAAAATTAATTCCGATTTGTCCCTATTTAATAATCTTTGTACATGCTATAATATTGTACAAGGCCATTGCCATTTTTTTTTAATCAAACTCTTTGTAAAAATATTCTATCACGTTTTAGAAAATTATTTATACCATATATTTGGATATTTGGTCCTTATTTCTGAATTTTTGCAATGCAGTTCCAAAACAGGAGAACATAAATACATGCAGTATATATTTGGTAGGTAATTGGTAATGAAAAAGCATTGGGTTTCCTTTCTTTAAACAATACTTCACTTTCCTGAAATAACAAAAGGGACCTTTTACATGAACACAGGCATTCCTCGTCAATTATAGTATTAGTGTTGAGCGTTTTACCCAAATAGTGTGTCTAACATCTCTGCTTTCTATAAATATCCCTTAGGTTCATAACCATACATATCATTCAAAATAAGCCTTTCTATGACTAGCAGAGATTCCTGTTTGTACCATGTAGTTTCATCCTCAGAGTGGAGACATTTTAGAATGGTTTCCATGAATTTGAGGAAATTGTGGCTAATGTATCTAGATCCAAAATGTCTGTTTTTTTGTGCCGTCTGCTTCGTCATTTTATTTTTGGTGTTTTTTACATGACTTTAAAATTTATTTTGAGATTTCCCGCTAAATTAATTGATAGGTACATGGGTATAATTCTAGTTTAACATTAAAAAAGGGGCTGTACCACATCATGAAGTTTTTCTCACACTGTTTAGGAAACAAAATATATGAAAGCAATGGAAAGAAGAAATGGAATGGAAGAAGGTCTTTGCATTGTGAATTGCTTTTTTCTTTATCATTACCTATTAAATCCAAAGCTGTTTTCATTGCACATTAACTGTAACTTCCATTTACTTGTTTTTAAAGAACACAGCTGAAACCACAATTTCTTATAAATACAACAGTTCCCCTCCAACCTCCTTGCCTTCCCTGTGGTGTAATTTTCCAAGATTTTATTGAATCCTAGCTACCATAAGCCCATTTTACCACCCCAAGCACTTCATGAGAGAATTCATTGGGATAAATTGAGTTAATCTCTCTTTAAAGACAATAGTGGGTAAGAGATTTTAATAACTCTGTCTTATCAAAGAGCCTAACTTTGTTTTGTAGCAAATATAATGATGACAGCATTGTTTGTTCATCTTTTGAACCTAAATTGGGAATATTTCAGTTAATTCCACTGGAGGGCTGTGTTCAAGCAAGCTCCATTCTTTAGACTCTTGAACTCAAAGTACATAATTAAGGTGGTTCCTACTGTGTGTTTAAAGGATATTAGCTTAAGGTTACAATTCGCTTAATTCCTTTGTAAGTAAAAAAAAAGATCATTAAATAATGGCATATTTAAGTGAACATTTTGACTAGGGTGACAGGTATCAGATTTCATAGACGTTTGTGCTTAATATTTTATTGCCAATACACTGTATATCTATTTCTAATAAAAGTCTTACTTTTAATGGCTTTTTAAACAGCTCCAAAATTAAATCACTTACTTTCAATTCATAAACCTGCCCCTCAACAGTAATTAAGGATTCTAATCTTTATGATGTACAGCAACCTTTATTAACAATATCCACACACAGCTGCAAGGAGCCAGAGCAATAACACAGGGTATGTAAACCACTACAGAAGAAGGCAAAGACCACACTCTTCTTCAGGCTGGTTACAATGTCATTAATTTTTACAGTTCAGCTCACATTATGTGTCAGCTTAGTGCTAAGCTTTAGGGGTGTAGTGGTTTGGGATTTGGTCTTGTAATTGGAAGGCTGTGGGTTCACATCCCATGTGTAACACTGCTGTTGTACCCTTGAGCAAGATACTTCATCCAAATTGTTTTAGTGAAATACTCAGCTGTACAAACTGATACAAGTCCAAATGCTTTGGGTAAAAGTCTTAGCCAAATTAAAGTTTTTACTATGTATATATTATACTGACCCATTTTCTACATTAACATCCCTATGAACTATACAGTATGTGTTAGGAACCAGCATGTGATTCCAGGAGGTTCCTGGTTTGAGTCCTGTCCTTTGAATGAGATGTGAAACAGTGTGAGCAGATGAGAAGAAGTTGCAGATACAGATATGACAAGAGAAGGGCATCTGCCATGCGCTCTTGCCCTTCTGCGGCAATTTTTGTTGAGGGGGAAATAGGTGATTGATAATAATAATAATTGATGGTGAGTGTTGAAACCTAGTAAGGCAATCAGTGTGAAAGTCAACAGGGCCAAGAATAAAAGGAACCATCCTTACAGTGCCCTCATCATCCTTGTAAGCTGAAGGAAGAAAATAGAAAGCCTAAACTTGTGATGTGTTTGGCACTGGTGTTAGCATATAAAGGAATAGAAAGTGGGTGTATCTCCCCCTCAAATACAGTACCTAGGGACAGTGATTTGCTTCATAAACAGATTCCATCTGTGCGTCACTCTGTGTCAATCTCATATAAAAACCTGCAGAGCCTCAGCACTGCTGATCAGTGGGTATTCTATATCATTACCTACAGTATATAGCAACCTACAGCGATTACCTTGTTGCTGTTTCCCAAGAGAGCATCAACACAGGAAAAGAAGTAATGTTTGCTGATAGAAACGTCATATTCTAGCAGAAGCAGAAAATCACCTTGAGGGATCTGGGATTTTGGGATCCTGTAGGGAAAGGTTTTAAACAAAGCACTTACTTGATATATTTTAGAATTTAACCAAATTCTGCAATAAAAAAAACGAATAAATAATAATTAAAATAAAGCTGGTGGGCATAAGCATGGGGTGTGATTTTCACTATTTGTCAGGAAGCTCATGAAATATAGATGAGATAAAGCCATCAGAATTGTCCAGCTTTAGTGACCATGAAGACTTCTCTACTGCACATCTGACCAAAAAGGTTTGACAGTGAAGGCCAGGTTGGAACATAAAAGTCAATTCAGATAGAAGACATTATGAAACTCTGGATAGAGCTTTTTATGTTTCTCAATCAATATGCACCTCATAAAAATCTGAATGTGTGTGTGCCAGTCAATTACTTCATTTACTCATAACTTTCAATGAAAACTATCAAATGTTTGTTTATGAACAACTTTAATCGTTGAATCAATGAGCTGCTTGTGCTGCAACGGGTGTCAAGTTTCCCAGCTTTTATAAGGCGCTGTACATGGTTAAATAAATAAAGATGTTACCAGAAAGATTCTGCCTGTGCATCCATACTCTATGAGGATTTGGCTTCTCAACACAGCACTTGAGATTTATTGAATATTGTCGACAGGTTTATTATAATGCTATACTTTCTCCCAAGCAGACCACTGTTAAAGGAAAGGTATCACTTTTAACTCGTGAGTAGCCCAATCGCTTTGAGTCTGGAAAGTAGCCTTTTTTTCCTTGAGTACTTATTTTGTACAGAAAAGTGTGATCCTGTCCCATTATCTAACATTACTGAAAATGGATTATGTGTATTTCTGGTGACTGACTTGTGTAAAGTGCCGGTTTTTATGGTAGATACCTTTACCTTATCATACTGGACTTGTTGCCTAAGGAATTACTCTGTAGTCCCAGTATTTTCAAAATGCAATGCTCCTCTGTGGCTGGCTCAGACCCACAGACCTTTCTCTTGAACAGTAGTCTTTTCCACGGTCCATTGCCCCTCAGATTCCACTGATCAACAAACGCAGGTTGCAGTTAAACACTAATAGGTCACTTTGGGGCACTTCTTATTTTGTCATGCTGGAGGCTGTTTTTCACAGACTTGAATAGTAATAAAAACGTACATGAGAAAGCAAAAACACCAACAAGGTTCAATCTGGCCACGTATCTGCTTTCAAGCACCTCTTGTTGACAAGGTCAGTGCAAAGAAACTACAGGCTGGTGGCATTCTCAGCCAGACTGAGAATATTACGTTAGACAAAATAGCAGAAACAGCAGTAGGCTGAGTCATAGACTTCTATTAATAATAATAATATCAACAGGTGTCACAATCTGATGAGCTTCACCTCAGCAACAGAAATCCTGTGTTTTTTCTCTCTTCATCATAATAATATGCTTTAGGAACTTCAATACTGTGCTTTATAAAAAGGATGGGGACCCATTTCATCCACAACTGATGTGTAGCATTGACCAACTGGGTGAAGCATGACGATCATTCCTCACTACAGCGTAGATCAAGTAGGGAAGGTGGAGAAAACAAATCATCACTTTTCAGAGACCAGATTGTTCAAGCCCAGAGTGAAATTATACTAGTCCATTGTGCAGCAGTGCAGAAGTGCAGAATCACTGGTTCACTAGCTGTATACAAGAGCAAGCAGGCCAGATGAATTAAGTATGAATGGGAATTTATACAGTAACAAGCATTCAGGATTTCCTATAATGTGGGAGTATAATAATACAGTATGGTATCTTTGGGGGGCATAGGTAGTTAGGATATCAAGTGGAAGTCTGATCTGAATCTCGTCTTTCAGGGCACTGGGTATACTGCAACAGAGCAATGTCCTTGAATGTCTTCATCTTTGTGATGCTGCACTGGACATTTTTTGTCTCATTCAAACAGTCCAAACAGTCTAGTCTACAGGCATTTAAGTGGTAGCCATTTCAATCTTAGACCGGATTAATGAATAACTACAGAAGACAGGTATGGAGACCAAAGGCCTCCACACTGTGAAAGTGTAAGGAGCTCATGAGCAGGAGGGGAGGCTGGAGCTGTTTCCTTGACACGCTAATCCTACACTGAATGACAAGAGGCCAAGTCAGTCGTGCCATCTGGCAGATTCACATTAATATTCATCAACAACACTGTTGTGTAGTATGTTTACAAAACGGTTTCTGCTAACAACAACAAAGAAAAAAGAAAAAAAACAGGTTTTGAAGTCACACACTGCCTTTGCAGTACATTTAGAACACAGCTCTTCTGGGGCCTGGGTCTTTAGTAAAGCACTTGCATTTTATTAGTAGAATGATATAAAACATGACAAAACAGCTACTGTAAGAAGCTCTGAGATTTTCATATTCTCTCTGGGATTAAAATGTAGGGCACGTGTTATCCTCTTTATACAGTTCCTTTGGTCTGTCGATGCTGGCTGTGGAAATTAAGGGTAGGGGGCAGTGTAGATTGTAGAGATGAGGAAGGAAAGTGATTTCACTTTGTGAGTTGCGAGTTTTCAGACAACTTCATTGGAAATGGTGCCAGACTGAAAAAAAGAGTTTAAGTTTCCAGTTTATTTATGCATATACTGTATATTCCAAAGAGTTAATGAGATATTTGTGCTGCAAATATCAAATGTGATGATCAGTTTATTGTGCATATTTGTGCTGATATTGTATACTGTACATTAGTTCCCAAATATCTAATGACATACGAGTGACTTATCATCTTGACATTGTAACTCAAATTATAGTGTTATGAAATATAAAAAATCACAATCCAGGTGAAACACACTTTGTCTGGGAAATCATGAAAATGAAGGCCAAAACGTTGTGTTTTCTGTCTTCTCTTTTCAGCATGGAATAAACCTATTACTTGCATCTGATGAAAAGGGTTGACTGGATATGGAGTGGGTCATGTGACTTGCTGGGTAGCTTGCACATGTGGTTTTATTAGCTGAGACTCGAGTCAGTCCTCCATCTGATTCCCAGTTCTGCCACTAATGTAGTGGGTCTTACACTGACAAAAAAGGAGCAGGTGATGACAATGTGTGTTCTAGGGACGCCTACTGTATGCAGGAAAGCAACATTTAGACAACTAAAGCTTGATTTTCCCCTTTTTCTGCTATAAGGTACAGATAGGGAAGGTTAAAAATTGGTCACCACGAACATGTAGGTGAAAATAATGATTTTTTTTTAAATAAAAGGTTAATGTACTTATTGAAATGGGTTATTCTTAAACCAGTCAACCATTCCCCTGAGAGGTTGTGTTTGTGAAAAAATCGAAAAGGACAAATGTTTCTGCAGCTCATTAAGTAAGCAGTTGAATGAAAAAACAGCCAGCTGACAGATGAACACTATAGGTGCGAACTGGTGAAATTCTCCCTCATACACATTCTAACAACAACAGTCCCTTGATGCAAACTTGATGGATAGGTTCTTTACAGGGAACATGTAAACCAAAAATATAATTTGTTCAATGGATGTGTATTAAGACATCAGTATTCATGTAGTACATAATAGAAACAAGCATACACACCATGATATACTGTAGTAATACTGTATCATCTCTGTTGTCTGGGATCTCTGTGGTAGACGGGATAGAACAGTGGTATAAAGTGGAATAGTAATAGATACATGCAGTATTAAAAATACAGGCCCACAGATGCTAAGTTTTGTTTCTTTGAGACCCTGTGTCTGCAAGTCAAAAACCACTTCAACCACTGCAGGCAGTAGTAGCAGTAGCAGTTAGGGCCCTGTACTTGATGCTGAGAAGCTGTAGGTTCAAGTACAATAGGTGAGATGTGGTTATTGTATTTCACTCACAGTTCTTTAATAAACTGCCTAGCTGTACAAATTCAAGTTGCTTTCCTTAACAGTGTCAGTGAAGCAAATCTGTCAATTATGTGTCTTGCTGAATGAACACAGAACAGAATAAAGAGATGAGAAGGAAATACTACAATGGTGTTTTGGTGAATCTGGATTTGTTTAAACAAGGCTGCTTGGTCTTTAACCAGAGAGGAGCACCCTGCCAGAGCCAGAGCTCTCACTGTAGCAGGCAGTGATGTGCCTGACAGAGCAGAGTCTGAGGGGGGTGGAGAGGGGGGGAGTTAATGAAGCTGGCAGAGAAGTGTTTGCTTTCTTCTGTTTGAAATCAAACATCTGATCTTTATCTGAGGTGACAGGTTTAATGCCTTTCTTCTCTGACAAATTCTTAGCCAAAGAGGAATGCAAACACATATCGGTGTGGTTTCATAAGTACTCATTTCAGACAGCCAATATTGGCAGCTTACTTCTACATAAAAAATAGCGTGGCTAGGAGATGATTCCATTCATTTTAAAGAAACAATATATCTCTTACAATATATCTTTTAGCTCTGACTTGAGTTACAGTCTATTGCTATTCCTAGTTGTGGCACAGTAACCTTCTTCTTGAATGTGTGAGTCCTTCACTTTGAGTTTTAAATTCATTTATTAAATGAAAAAGCTATATCTAGATTTGTAGAGGGTTTGCTAAAGTTTTTGACACATTGTTGGGTGATAAACAGATACACAGTGATTCCTTACCACATAGGAGCTTACTGTATAGGAGTAAACAGGAGTATATTGTATGTGTGTTTTATTAAAGTTATGTTTATGGAGGAGAGCAAAATGCATTAAACAGACTCCAGTTGGCCAATTAACTGGTTGAGTAGCCAATGAGACAATGGCATTTCTTGTTCCATCATGCTTTTCAATCACCCCAGATTAACAGTGCATTGGTGAAGCAGGTGTGGGCAGTTAGGATATCACGGCAAGTAACAGGCTCAAATAAGGATGAGCCCTGGATGGGACACTAGTCCATCTCAGGGCACACACAGACACAGAAACACCACACACTCACACCCGGGCCAGTTTTCCCAGAAGCCAGTTAATCTATCAGTATGTCTTTGGACTTTGGGAGGAAAACAGAGCAACTGGAGAAAACGCACAAGAGCAAGGGGAGAACATACAAACTACACACAGACAGCATCCCCAGATCAGGAATTGGATGTATGACCCCACCACTGCATAGCAGCAATGCTAAACATTGTGCCACTTTATGAACCTGTGGCTCCCTTCCAAAAAGTACAAACTTCAATTACAAGATATTCAATCTGAAAAAAATAAAGTAAACTGTATGTCTCTCATTGAAGATTTACAAATGACCCAGTGCATTTCAAAACCTATAGTCTTAGTAGTAGTAGTAGTAGTAATAATAATAATAATTGCTTACACTTATATAGCACTTTTCTAGACACTCCACTCAAAGCGCTTTACAGGTAATGGGGACTTGAGGAGGATTATTAGGAGGCCATGATTGGTAAGGGCCAATGGGAAATTTGGCCAGGACACCAGGGTTACACCCCTACTCTTTTCGAGAAACACCCTGGGATTTTTAATGACCACAGAGAGTTAGGACCTCAGTTTTACATCTCATCTGAAGGACAGCGCCTGTTTACAGTATAGTGTCCCCGTCACTATACTGGGGCATTAGGACCCACATGAGCCGCAAGGGTGAGTGACCCTGCTGGCCCCACTAACACCTCTTCTAGCAGCAACCTTAGTTTTTCCCAGGAGGTCTCCCACCCAGGTACTGACCAGGCTCACACCTGCTTAGCTTCAATGGGTTGCCAGTCGTGAGTTGCAGGGTGATATGGCTGCTGGCTAATGTACAGGCCATTCACATGACTAGTTTAATTGGATATTGATTCAACCCAGATGTATACCCAGACTTCAGGCTAAACATTATGCTACAGTATGTAAGTACTAGGATGGGAAACCTCAATGGAAAACTAGATTTCTGTTGAAAGTGGTGTTGTTGGACCAGTGGGCAGCTCTCTTCTCTCTGACCCATGCTGTAGGAGGCACCAACCTACAGATAAGATATTAAATAAAGGTCATGATTACTTGGTTATTAAAGATCCCATGACACTGTTCATTAGGGACATTAAGCCTGCTGACCCAATTAAATTAACATTCTGGTCTTGAACAAATTGGACTTTCTGCCCATTAGGTTCCTCCTAAATTCAGTTGGGAAAAAAATTCTCACATCTCTGTTTGATCTGCTACTGTATGTAGAGGGAGTGCTGGCAGATAATGTCCATGCTTTGCCCAGGTGGGTGATGAGCTTGATTAGTGAGTGGTGAGTGAGTGAGTGAAATGGGTCCACTCCTTTATGAAGCACTTTGGGATGCTCTGAGATTAAAAGTACAATTATTAATATTATTAGCACATGTGAATAAATCCAGGGAGAGAGATAATACCTTCAATAAGAATCAAATAATCAAGTAACCAAGAACCCAGTCCTCTTCATATAGTGTAGTATTGCAATCTCTACAATATGGTTAGATAAGCAATTAAAGAGGTGTTACTCCAAATGTACTTTATGTACAGTATCTGCCATGTTTTTTTCAATTAAATCTTCAATTGACTGTGATATAATGTGTTGTCTTATGCTGGAACTTTTTTTTTCGATACTGTTGGTGCCTGTTTGAGAATTTGTTCAAATTGTACAGTAATTAAAAATGTTATTTCACAACAATTAAAATTTTTTATAGAATCATAAGTTGTTAATAATTAAATAACTACTGTACAAACAGTCGTGTGCACTGCAAGCTAACTAAAAAGCACACAGAAAAATACAGCATAAGCCAGTGCTGTTAATAGTCTTGTTCTCTCATGTGGATCCCACACACACAAAAGAAGTGGGCGAAGTGGAGATCTTTGACTTGGATAGTTGAGTAGTGTTGAAAAATGTTTGAGGGTTTCTCTGAAAGAATTAAGATTGTTCCATTGAAGATCAGAGGAGACAGTGACCTCTGGGGTGGTAATATTGCTCAACTAGTTGGCAAAGAAGAAATGGAAGTTATTAACTGAAGTTTGGGAGGGATAACAGCAACGAGTCAATCTTACACAGCTGTTCCTAATCACAGTTGTTACATATATACAGTACTTATACAGTATATATGGTACATAAAGGGAGGTATCACCAAGCAACCCTCCTTCACACCTTCTCGACCTTCAACTACCCCTTGGTTAAATCGTCTGAATGGGGTTCAATCCTCCTCGTTCTTCCTCCAGGATACTACCAATTAACAAAAGCGGGTTAAGCCAAGCCTATCCTAGCAACTATTCCTAACATTCACAAAGCATCTACTTCTGGGGCGGCCCTTGAAAATTTAGGTTAGCTCAATCCTTCCTGGTAGCAAACTTTGTTTTTTAACAGAAACAATAGTTGAGCACTATGTTTCTAACCCCACTATGAAAAAGAAAGAGCCAGCCATTTTCTTCAGGAGAGCCTGTTGTGAAATCTCTCTTTCATTCATCATCTTTCTGTTATTCAGTGATCTCATGAAAGGTAATGTCTTTGAGTAAAAAGGCATATCAGACACTACACAGGTGGACAGATGGCAATGATATATAGAGATATTAAAGCAGATAACTACCTAATTTTGTGATTCATTGAAAATAATTTTAAACTTTTTAATCTAGGGAAGTGAGGGAATAGAAATTGCAGGAGGAATTCAAAAATACTGCAATCAAGTATAATAATACCACAATAAAATAATAAATTATTTTAAATATAATCAAAATGAAGCCGCAGAAGATTAATTAATTTCACAATTTCATAATTTTCTAAAGTTTTTTGTATGGTTTTGAGCATTTCTGCTTTTGTTGACAAACAATATCTTAGAATTATACATCTGTCTAAGCTGATAAGAATTAGAGATAATAATGGACCCAGAAAGCTAACTTGGGGAACACCAGCATTGTTACCAATAAGAATGAGTGCCATGAGTTACTGAGGATTACAAGACAAGTGAGCAGAATATTATAATCTATCCCTACAATTGAGTTAAAATCTAGAAATGCTACATTAAAGGTCTAAAGGAACTGTGGTATTTGCCTCAGAATCGATTCTGTTTTTGATCACACATTCTGTTTTTATAACAGATAGACAGTGAGGTGTTTTTGTCAATGTTTACCTTCCCATTACATTATCACATTTAATCACAGCAAATCATGGACTTCTGTGATTGTGTCTTCATGATGTCAGCATTTGTCATCCTGATTTGTACAGCTACGTATACAGTATTCCTTTGATGTTGTTTCATTTTTATTCAAATATAATTAAAAATGATTCTGACCTTTTGTGCACTGTGTGCTCCATTTCTTTCACTGTAAATGAATATTTTTTCTGTGACTATGTCCTTATCCTAAAGTGTTTACTAATGGAGCACTTCATTAAGAAATAGACTTCTTCTTCCTCTGATATATTTTTACACTTCAGTGGGAATTGTCAGGATCACACTACTTTAGAATGGACAAGGCACCACAGCAGAAACAAGAATGGCGAATTACACGAGTCAAAGGCCTTAAGATCGTTAGGTTTTTAATCTGTGCCTTAGCATTACATTTTCAGACTTAAAGATGACATTGACTACCATTGAAGAAAAAAAGCATTAATTTGCACACATTTTCATAGTATCAGAGAGCAGGCCTTCAAAAACAAAGAGGGGGTGGAGGGAGCTAGGTGTGGGGGAGGTGTTTGATGGAGGCACCGATGAGCTCCGAACAGTTACTTTCCCTCAGTGGGTTGGTTTTCATCTGTGATCTATAGGGTGATGCTGACAGTAGATTTTCTGGCAGCAATAAAGGTGGCCTGATTCAGAGAATAATTACTGTATGCAAATGAATGTGATTTCTTTGCTGCCCTTTTATGGATGACTCTGCTGTGCCATCTATCAGGGCCACAAATTTCCCTCAGTAAGAGTTGGATTTAAAGAGACAGTGGAACTCCAGCTCCAAGCAGATCTGGTGACCCCACAATCCTGGAACTGGACCCCCACTTTTCCAGCCACAACATCCTGTTGTCATTTGAAGTCATTTCACATATAGCTCGGAAGTGGGTGGGGATAAGAGTCACTTAGAGCACCCCCCAGTAAAAAAATTAGAAAAAAAATGGATATCATTTATGCCAAGGAGTTTCCAATCCTGGTCCTGAAGGACCACACACCTGGTGGTTTTCATTTGAGATTAATTACCTAAATGAAGCCGTAATTAAACTTTGTTCGATTGGAATATTTGCAAGTTTATTTTTCTATTAAAATGTATAACACTTTATTTTACGTAGGAAATGAACTATTTAAAAGTCAACTCCATCAGATTTAAGAGCTGAAAACAGTCACAAATAACTGATTAATTAATTTAGTTAATTAATCATATTATTAAATGAATTAAGGGTTCAATCATGTAAATGAGAGCTCAGATGGTACAGAAACCATTGGGTGCGTAGGCCTCCAGGAACAGGATTAGGATAACCCCTACTCTAGGATTCACTGGTGGAAAACCAAACGGAAACATAAAAAAAATCAATAAATGCCATTAGCAACAGATCACACAGACAAGGGTTTGCAGCAATTTTCTTAAATAGCTTAAATTACGGTATATAGGATTTACACCAGTGCAAAAGCCCACGCAATGATAGACTAGGATGTCTTTAAAAAAACTGAAAATAAAAAATACTGATGTCACAAAAGGTCTTTGATACCATCTGTGTTAATTAATTTGTTAATTGTATTTAAATTTAAAATTGACAATTGTGGTTGGGGAGTGATTACCAAACCCGTTCACTAGCAGCGAGTTAGTTTACAGACTCGAGTGTCCAAGTGATTGGATCCCACTGTGGGCACCTTTGAAACTGCAGAGTTTCAAACCAACCAAATGAAAACAGGCTTGTGTGAAATTCTAAGCACAGAAAAAAATGGGTGCAATCATAGTTCTTTTCGAGCTCCAGAAGCTTCAGAATTTACAATTGTGAGATACAGGTTTGTTAAAGCATTATCAGAATCATTAAATACAAATCACAGAGAAATAACATGAACATTTGTTCTGAGCTTTCTCAGAAAATAATGAATGGTGTTCTACCAGGCAGGTCTGGGGTTCTTATACAACGTGCAAGTCATTAAGAGAGTAAGGCCAATTTCCACAACATAAAAAAATAATAATTTTGTGTTTCATAATTGTGACACATTGTCTCCAGTTTTAAAATCCAAGTTTAATAATAGTATTAATTGACTCCCTAAAGCTTTTTTCATACCCAAAAGTCCTTTATCCTTAGGACACCCACTTCAACCAGGACTAGTGTAGCCCCCAGCTCTGTGCTGCATAGCAGCTATCCTATGTCAGCAGCCCTGCTAAACAGCAGATTGGATAGAGAAGTTAAATGTTACATCGTCGACTGAATTAAGGGGGTGAATTTAGTAAAGTCAAGTTGTTGAAGTCCAGAGTGGAATTTACAGTAGCTAGGACAATGGCTACTGGAGTCAACAGTAAATGTTATGGTTATGTTTATGTTTATGGTGTCATTTTTTTTGCCTCTTGTTTTTCCTTTCCATTCACAAACCCACCAACAAAAACAAGTTACAAAGATTTCTAAAATGTTCTTGTTTACGTACTGTATACCTTATATATATATCTGACATTAAATTCTCATGTATGTACATTTTCACTAGATCATGGGATCTTTAAAGACTAAATAGTCCTGTCCTCAGTTTAACATATTTTCTGAATGACGATACCTCTCACACCGTAGCCACCACACTGAGACTTTGGTTTGAAAATTCTGGACCAAGTAGTCAATACCTCAGTTTAATATCTCATCTGAAGATCGACACCTTTTAAAGCACATGGTCCCTTGTCACCACACTGGGACATTTATTTAGAGAATATGAGCCAGAGGGAAGAGTGCCACCTACTGGTCCACTCACACAACCTACAGCAGCCGTCTGGTTTGAGTTAAAGAGGTTCCCCATCTCAGTACTGACCAGGCCCTGCCTTACTGATCGTCTTAGGTTAAGACCATGCTAGAAGGAAGTAACCCTAGTGTTTTCTTTTGACTTTGCATCGGTGTATAATACTGCATATTTACTATAATTGCTCGAGTCTTTCTGTCATTGGTTAATTTTTAAGATTTACAATAATTTTCTTAGAGACATACCTTTCAGCATGGTAAGGACTGATCATCAGTTAAAGCTAGTTCAGTTGGGAAAATATTCTAGCTCTTACTTCTTTTCCTGCAGTACTGTCTCTTTTCATTTGGGAATCTCTAAACTCCCCTGGAGAAAACCTTCTTAGCCTGAAGGCTGGGAAAATGCAAACAGCATTAAGAGGCAGTGTTTTAGTCATTTTTGTTATCATACACGTTTTGTTAGACCTACAGTATCTGGCAGAAGCAGAGAGGTTAGTCAGATGAAGATGATGTGCACGATGTTCTTCAAAACAACCTAAGCCCAATCCTGAATGGGATGTTTCTGGAATCCACATTGAGAATCTGAAAAATGTAATTTAAATCTCTGTTAACTGCACCACAGTCTTATTTAAACTATTTACAGCACATAAATCATAAATAAAAGCCTATTCTGTCATGGAGTATGTTAATTGAATCTGGTGTGTGTTGGAAGGGAGGCAGTTTAAAGAACTTGTGTTTAACTTTTGTTCACTTTCTGCTGAAGGGGAATTATTTGGTATTAGAGCTTTAGATCTGCCTGCCAACTGCCTCACAACAGAACATTAGGCCATCATACAGCTGACTCGCCTATACAGATCCAGTACCTGATACAAGATAGAAAGTCAAACTATGCTTAGTATGTTTTTGGACTGACGAGGTGTGTTAAGTTCTCAGCTGTTCGTGTAGCTTAACAGCATTAGTGTTCATTAAAATCAATATTCCCCTGTTCTCTGGGAAATGGGTTTCTTGTCAGTTTCTGGGTGGTCGACACCAGGCGGAGTATTCCATTCTATTCAACCAGAGATTGTGATCGACTGACAGATAGAGATAGACTGACAAGGCCAACTCTTTGACTTAATTCAGTCTTCTGTTTTCTTTGTTGATGGTGGATAAAATCCTCCTAATAGCTGTACCCCACAGAAGAAGACAACAATTTTCCTTCAGTAAGATTTAATTTTCATTTTATTTTACTCCCTACGTTTCTCCTCCCCACACTCCTAAACTAAGGCAGACACTCCCCTAGCAGCCTCGTGCTCATTAATCTCTTCTACTTTACCCACTGTTACTTTATTTCCCTGACTCTACTGTGGCCTCCTTATCACTACCTTTTGTTTATAGGATTAAAAGGGCAGAGGGTTAAAAGATTCAGTGTGCAGTGGTGTATACACTGTGGGGGAGATTAGCCTTAAAGTTTCTAAACTGGAGTTAATAAAGGATAAGGGATTAAAGATTCTTTGTTTTTTAGGGAACACTACTGCAAAAAAAGAGAAAAGCCTCTTGCAGAACCTCCAAGTCATTCCCCCCATATGCACACCCGAAATGGTACATTCTGGAGTGTATTTGTGATTTTTTGCCTCCCTCTGTTCTGTCAGTTTTTGGAATTGCCTGGCCCAGAAGGAATGCTAACCCACAGACCTGGTGCCTGTCACCACTCTTCATCACATGCCTGGTAATTAAACTCTGACTGATTTATTGACTGACACCAACAAATCCCAACCCAGTTTTTATGACATTCATACTTCCCTAGGCTAAATTTTCTCCAACAACAGCCTTGAAAAAACAGAGGTGACACACTCACCCACTTTCTCTCTCACACACACTCAAAAATACTAAGATGTCTGGCACCATCAACCAGGCAATAGAAAAACATTTAAAAAAAACAAAAGCTCAAGGAAGAGAGAGAGTGAGAGAAAATAGACAACAGCCAGACCTCCGCAACAAACAGCAGAAAATTGACTTGAAGAAAATGGAATGGTAAACACTGTTATTCCAGCCCAAAGATTCATTTGAACTGCCACACGTACAAAGAGGGGCTCTGAAGGGGAAAACAAGACAGGCTTGCAGCTAATATTACAGTCAAGTTTCAATTTTACCTAAGGGAAGGCAGCGTTATTAAAAGTCATGACTGAAATTGCGTGACAGGTGCCAATATTCTCCACCCTGACAGATGTGTCAGTTTGTGAATGCCATTTTCTTGTCAGCAGTCCCTAGATGGAGTTGCTCCCATCACCATTTGTCTCTCTTCCAGCCAGATCTCACACGCCTGCCGTTTGCCTCCAAGCTGCGCTGTGTGTTTGATGTGTGGAATCTTCACAATGAGACTTATTAAAAGACAGTCCATTATTTTTGTTTAGAGCATTTCCAAAACAAGCAGAGCGCACCAAGGTAATTTAAAAAAACAGAAGTGTACAGCAGGTCATCTGTAGGCCATCCAACAGCTCAATTGGAAATGCATGACAAAGTGTGTGCTGTATGTAATGAAGGTGATTGGAGTAACACTTAACCCTCAAATGACAGCCCTCACATGAGCAGAGCACTGACAGCACATCCACACTTTTTTTCTCTTTTTTTTTTCAATTGGAAAGCAGAGAGAACTTATCCAAGAGCAAACTTATACAGTAAATTCACAATTCCATCTGAGCAGTGTGCAGCATCTTAGACTTAACTCTTACTGGGAACTCTTTCTGGTTTGAATGGTGAAAATTTGACGTTGCAGAAGGTGCACGCCCTGAAATTTATGTATTTACGAAGTTGCAGGTTTTGCCAAGTTGTTTGAAGATTATGTGGAATTTAAAAAGAAATGTAGAGCAAATAATGTGCTAGAGCAAATTGGTTTGGAAGTAATTTTACTACCATCCAAAACACAGGAATATGTTATAACACAATAACTGGAACAGAGCTCACTTCTTCTTTTTTCACATTGTTGTAGTTGTAGTTACATGTCTGGCAAAATTATTTCATGCACACAAAAAAAAACCTACTAAGATAGGAAATGGATTAACAAAAATATGAAGGATATCAGAAAAAAGGGGCCAGTGTAAATTACTTTGTTAAAAAAGGAACAATTCAAGCTAACCTGGTCCTATTTATTGGAAATGCTTAGTTTTATATAGAAGTTTATTACTATTTAGGCATCATCCTCAGCCTTTATTAATCCACTGGATGAAGGCCTCCTCAGGATTCTTCCACAAGTTTTGATCTTCATCTGTTTTCACTGAACAGGCTCCCGCAAACTTGCTGATGTCATGTTTTACAGATTCTTGGAGTTTATTTGCAACTCTGGACCATTTTTGCATTCAGGATCTACTGTACAGTAGGTATCACAACTTTAAGGTAATGCTATGTAAAGTGAATATACATGTACAGTACAGTACACAAATATATTTTGTTCATTATTAGCCTATTGATTCATAAAGGTTTAGTGTGGTTTGCACAGTAATTAACAAACTGAAAATGTGAGGTTTGCTGCAAGTTAATCCCCCTACTGTATGTGTACAGTATACAGGGGTATACAGTATCTCAGGCCTTGTAATATGACTGGAACAATTGGTTTAAAGTACTTCAGGCCAGGAATACTGCACTGAGATCTTTGCTGGGCAGAGAATCCATCGCTCCCTTGATAAAGTGTCTGGGACCCTAACCACTACTCCATTCCAGTCCCCACAATGGTTCAGCAACCACTATTTACAGTACAGCATGAGTGTGTGTGACCACAGTGAACATCATGCGAGATCTTGTATGCAGTGGACGTCTATTTGAGAAGATAGAGAACACAGAGAACACAGTCACCATGATAAAAACAGACTTATCTTGTAATGTCTCTCAGTTTACCCAAGGTCATGCCACATATCAAGTTACATATCAGGATACTACAACCAGAGAGCTGCGTGAGCGGCAATCTAAAGTCAAGTGTTGCTTCTCTCATTATGGCATTGCTGACATGGGGAAAGTGGATTGCAAGCTGACAGATGGCAAGATCAAATTCACATTCATCCGTTAGTTAAATCTTCCTCTCAAAGATAATTAGTTCAGCCCTGGAAAATTACCCTGAAAAAGTCAAATTCGGTAAAACAAAGTTGGTAACTATAACATCAAAGTACTTATACAGTACAGTATATGTGCACATTGGCCCTGAATGGTGGTGACCAATGGAGAGGCTCTGTTTCATTGCAATTGTCTCTGGTATTTTAAATATGTCCTGGTGAACCTAACTCTGGCCTAGCCATGAGTCAAAATCCTCCATTTTAGTTGCCCTTGCCTACTATAATGTAACCATGCTTGCAATTTTGGGACAGGAACTTCAAGAAAGTGAAAAGCCTTATACTAGATAAAAATATCAAGTGCATTTGCAATGAAACAGTCCCTATATACACGATGGCCAGCAGCTATATGACCTTTCAGGGCCAACGTGCATATTTGCCTACTGTATGTGCATATCCTAGTTAACACCTCGTTTGCTAATTAATCTGAAAGCTGTAAGCAGCTTGCATCTGTGGGTTACCAGAATACAGGCGAATACGAAGGGTTACACATATTCTAAAAATAGGACGGCGTGCCACTGCAGCAGATAGTCATTTAATTGTTTCCTTGTATAGTTGTGGTTGATATAAGAGGGAAAAAAAGTTTACAGACTTTAAAAAAGTGTCAGAGCTGACAGCTTGGTGCACAAAGTGATTCCACATCTCTCCAGACAGAGCTGAATGCAAAATGTCTACCTCAGGTGATACAGATGGAGGAGTAAAAGAAAGGAGATAACTTACAAGACAGTTTGGAAGGAAGCATAAATATTTAATCAAAACTGCATTTACGCACACAAACAAACAAAAAAGCAGTGTCTAGAATCAGCCTCAAGTCTATCTCTCCAACCTGCTCTCTCTTATGAAGAGTTCTCTTTTTTCACATAAGACAGTACTTACAGAAGGTTGAGCCCAGTGATGGCATCAGAACAACATAAGTCTTTATCTTGCACTCCATAGCCTGTCTAGTCAACTGCACTCTCCCTTTGCACAAAACAAAAAGATATCACATCTTTATTTAGTGATGAGCATGAGCTCTGCAGTTTAAATGTGATGTGTAACTTAAGATTAAGGCTTTTTTTGTCCCTCCTTATTTGGATGTGATATTGTTACCTACAGTTTGATTTGCAGTCCCACTGCATTCTCTCTGCTCCCTGCTGAAAGTGACCCACAAATGTCTGCATGTTCTTTTGCGTGCAGACAGAAAATTGAGAGAGAATGCGCCGTTTGCTTAGCCTCAACCTCACACTCCAGAGGTAGTTAAACCAAGAAGACTGAAAAAATATGCTTTATAAAGACAGAAATGCAGCCTAAGTGGACTCCAATCCTCAATGTCCGCAGGCCTGACACAGAAAGGTTCAAGGGTCACTTGTGCTTTTGAACAGAGGAGCCACTATGGTCACACACACTCTGTAAGTGAATGATAGTGCCACTGACAGCTACCATTTTAGTCATGCTAGAATATGTACCACAGATGTTAGATATTTTCTATTATTATTTATGTTATTTGTCTGATGCAATTATCCAGAACAACTAACTGTACATTTATATCCTTTTCTAAAGGTAAATATTTTACTGAAGCCATTTGAGTGAAGTACAGTACCTTACCGAAGGATACAACAGCAGTGTCCAACCTAACCTGCTACCCTCCAGTTTATTTATTTTTTCCCATGTAGCAGCAGTAATTTATTTATCTGATTGAATGTCAGTCATCTTTATCCTAATTGAGTGACATTCAAAGCCATTCATGAACTGTGAAAAGCTCATAGTGGCCCTCACGCTGTTGGTAATTTGCTCCCTTTTTGTTGTAGTACTGGTTAACTCATCTGAATTTTTAAATGCACTTTTGAATTTTATTGAAGCTTAACAAGCTGTGTAAAGCTTGTTAAAGTAATTTAATAATTGATCCCCAATTTAGAGAAATGTAAAACCTCTGTTTTAACACGTAAGGAGTGGTCACTCCCAGGTCAGAAGAGTGGGCACAAGGAGATGGAGTGAGACAGTGCAGGAAAAATGAAGAAGGTTAAAAACGTTGGACTGAAGAACACTGTGCTTTACAAGAATGAAAAAAATGTGCAACTTAAAGTCTTTTGTTTTCACTGCCTCCTCCTCTGTCCTGCACTGACCCCTGATTGTTTTAAATCTTTAATTTTATGATTGTATGTTTAATCGGAATGCTCTTTAATAAATGTAACCATTTCCCATTTTAGGTGTTAATTCTTGTTTTAACTATTTAAAATTAATTTAACTTAACATTGTCTGATTACTCATTCTAACTGTGAAGCTCCACCTGAACTTACAATAACACCTGCTATTAAAGGCTAAAGAACACAGACAAAGTAGTAGCCTTTTTCTTTAATTTTCACAGCGCACTTCCTGGCCTGGGATCAAAACAAATCCTAGTATATAGTTTAATGTCTAACATGGTTTAAATCCACTTAAGTGAAACATTCCAAGATGCAAGAAATGGGAAAGGGTGTGTGAAGGCTCCAGGAAGTGGTCAATGGTTTTGCAGCCATGTTTTGAGGTTTTCATTTCTACCACAGAGGTAACAAGGAAGAGAATGAAGAAGAGGAAGATTTACAAGTGGAGACGAGAGAGTGAAGATGATACGGTAATGAGGACACTGGTAAAATACAGTTGGTTAACTCCAAATTTGAAGTTTGGCAGCCCTCGTTGGCCTGAAGTCCCAGCGTTTCTGTAGCATTTTGCTGGATGAAGTGTTCAATACTGTTTGAATATCCTGAGGCTGTGAAAAAGAAACAGAAAAGAGCTTGTTTTCTTGTGTCTGGGGGTGGTTGTGAATATTCTTTCACATCCATTAAATTGTTTTAAAAAAATATGGAAGCGATTAGATATGTTTTGCTTATCTTAGAGCGTATGACTTTGTGCTCGATTTTGTTTTCTACTTTGTCTGTTTGAGTCACACAAAGTATAATGCAGAATAAGGAAGCCATACATAACTGTTTTACGTTACAAGAGAACACTGTCTATTTCACCAATTCAAAATAACTAATAAAATAATAGGTTATAACCCTATTACAAATTTCAGGAGACAGACCTAAGGTTACCAACAGAAGCCTCTAGCAAGCATATACCATAAGCAACTATTAAATAAATGTCCTTTTCAGCTTCAACACAGCGAACCTACTTCTCGTGTGAATAAAACTGAGATTATTTTAATTTGGTAGAGCCTGCTAAGTGAAATCCCTTTCCTGCAGGGTATCTTGTCAGGAATACTGCTCCCTAGTGTTCTAAAAAATCCTACTTTGAATCACACTTTCTTTAAACATTGAAAATCCTAGTTTTTCTATCCTTGCATTAACAAAGCACTGTCTTTATGATTGTATGATTATCCTGTGTATTGAAAGAAACATTCATGTTTGTCAACAAATCTGATTCTACCTTTTCCCCTTGTTCTGCCCTGAGATTTGTTACATTTCCTTTATGAACTGTTATTTAAAAAAAGCTATTTTATTATCAATATTGTATTTCAAGCTGTGGGAGTGTGTTTTTTTTAACAAAGCTGTCTCCTTTTTTCATTACAAAACTGAGTGATGGTGCTGAGGCTGCACACACAAACATTGAGACCGTGTGGTGTATTAACAACCGCACAGATATCAACGCTATTAACATACAGCCAGAAGCAGAGGGGTTCCCAGATGACAGCCGTGTCCTGCGCGACACTCAAGTCCCAAAAAGGAAGACTTCATGCGTGGCAGAAGGAAATTTGACGGAGGTGATAATGATGTGCTAATGGTTATGCCAATTGAAAGAAAAAAATGACTGTCAGCATTAAATAGAATTTGCCATTTTTGTTTTATTGTCCCAGCGTGCTTTATGAAAACATTTGGGGAATTTAAAAAAGACAACTTGAGACCATTTCCTCCAAACATGTTGAGTGGAGAAGTTTTCTTAAGTGCCAACAAATGCATTGCGGCGTCAATGTAATTATATTTGGTATCATTGTTAAGGACTGGGATGAAATCCATTACAAATCATAGTTCTGAGGAACTATTTAGCTGATTGAATGTCAGTCATCTTGATCCTAATTGAGTGACATTCAAAGCCATTCAACTGTAAGAAGCTGGTTAGTAAAATCCACTCCTCAGATAGCCATGCAGCAGCTATAGTTAGGTTTTCATGCACGGTGACGATACTAACATTTAAAGAGTAGGGAAAAATAACGGTGTCTTTTTCTTTTTAGTAGTATTCGAATCCAATGCAGTTTTATGTAGAAGACAAAAAATCTGACAGCTAGGATGAGCTTGAACACTCTTCCAGTTTGGTTCTCACTGCCTTTATTTTCCATTTTTAAATTCTGCTAATGACTGAAAAAGAAATGTATTGTAGTACACACTTCACATACAGTATGTATACACATATATACTACTGTATATACAGTACATCAACTTTATTTGAGCTAAATAGGATGCAGATTTTTATGCAGCTGAATCAAACCCACAGTGTTACTGTATATGGCTTTGCTTAAGATCACTGAGTACATGGTGAGAAATCCCAGCAAATAGCTTTGTTAAAATGAGAGTAAGACTAGTATCATGAAGGCTGGATTAATGAAGTGTTCCTAATGTACTGAAGCATTACCTCTGGGATATGGGCTACATTCTTAGCCTTGACCAAGAAGATGTTGTTCTGTATTGGCAGACTCCATTAACTGCACGCCTGAGTAAGCTGCACATTGGAAGGTTATTGTATCTGTTGGTAATGAAATGAAGATTTCGGGGGTGGAAATTACAATTGAAAGGAAGGAACTTCCATTGACCGTGCAAGGGATTGATACATTCCTTACACTTGATTTTTTGTGAACAGAAATATTAAAATAATATTCTGCTATTAATACTTTTGCTAATGCTGCTGTTTCTGCTAGCATTCAAATGCTGGTCCTGCAATAACGACTGCTGCTATTGCTACTACTGTGTTACTGCTATTACTAACATTACTACTGCTATCAGTAGAGTAGTTGCTATTAGCATAATTAGTGCAGCTGATAATACATTTTTGTGGTACAAGACTTTGTTAAACTGATGTAGGTGTGAGGGTACAACAGTAAAAATTCCAAAATTATATTAATATCTAATTAAAGCTGTTAGCTGTGGAGCTTTGAAGCTTTTGCTGTAGAACAGTCTCAGAGACCATATGGTCATACAATATCTGTGCCTCTCAGAGACAGAGGTGCCCCCCCCCCAGCTTAAAACATCCATTTTGCTAAAGCTGGAGAAGCTTGCTCGTCAGATAAATAAAGTTGTTTTTAATGTGTTTTTCATCTTGTTCTCAATAATGTTATTGGGGGTGTGAAGTTCCCTTCGGCTTTGTCAAACCACTAACCTTGAGTCCTATCATGAAAAACAAATGGTGAGAAAGACTTACTGTAGGTGTTTATTGTTGACACATTTTCCTCTTCTTGACACTATTGAGAAGGCAAACAGAATATTAGGAAAAAGTGTTAAAAGTTTAGAATTTAAATTAAGAGAAGACGAGTGTACAATTTTGGACATAATTAAAAAAACAGATATTGCTGCTGATATCCTTTCAGATATTCTGTTCCTGGGCTTAAAGGAAAGTCATACACTGATTGGGCTAAAAGAGTGAAAGGACGATTCAAGAATTCAAAATTCTCAAAAGCATTGATAAAGTCACAACAGACTTTTTCAGAACAGTGAAACCAGATGAGACAAGAGAAAAATAAGTGCAAGTGAATTTAAAACTGAGATCAAGAGGTATTTCTTTACACAAGGATTGTGGAGCAAGTTGGGTTCCTCTCTTTTTTCAAAGAAACAGCTGGATGAGATCCTAGCTGTTAAAAAAAAAGCGCTAACTGGGCTAAATGTCTTTCTCTCATTTGTAATATTCTTATGACCTGGGTCAGAAATGACACCAGGGCTCAATTCTTAGCCCTGAAGGGACCTAAGAATTGAGAAAATAGTTAATATTTATATCCCAGTTATCTGTTTTTCATCCAAGTATGGAGTCTACTTGGATCTCTTATTTAATAAATGTTTTGTCCCATATTTCTCATTCAGTTTTTACCATGGTAGTTATGTTTGCTGGAGCAAACAAGTTGCTAGTGTAAATTGTCATAAAAGCCCACATTCCCAGAGAAATTATGGTCAGGGTATATAAGAGAGAGGTAATCGGTGAAATCATACTGTACTCATATTCACCAATGGGACCTTACAACACAAACTCGATTTTCACTGAAACTAAATGGATGCAGCTTACAGGGTAAAAAAATACAGACCGAAGCTTTTGAATCAATGACTGTATTGTTCAAAGGACATTTCGCTGCAGGTGTAATGGACATCATAAATTGTACTGGATCCCAGTTTCTTACTCCTGTAAGGAAGTATAAAAATTGGAGTTGCAGTATATAGTATCTGCTGATTAAAACACATTGAACTCTAGCTTTACCAGGTATTCTGTTTAGCTTGGAAAAAGAGCTGTATAATCCTCCCATTAAAAAATGGGCTGTGGACTGTGAGATACAGCAAATAGTAATACAAAAATGTTCTGCTCTTCATGGCTTAAAATGGGCGATCAACAGTGTAAGACAACTGTGAAACAGAAAGCATGTAAAACATTTAATTCATATCACTATGAATTACAGTCGGTTTCGCAAATGCTGTGTTACATTTTTTTGAGTATGGCATGAAATCAAGCACAGCTACATGGTTTAAACTCTCTCAAGGAAATCTAATGTAACAGCCAGGTTTGGCTGAGCATAAGGCAGTCTGGATCTTCAGTTCCCCCACATAAAGGCAAACTCTTGGGCTTGGAGGCCTGCAAACTTGCATTGCCATTTGTGAAAGAGAAAACAGTACTCCAAATGGTGTCTGAGAAGAATGTGCACCAATCCTCAGCCTCACTCTCAAGTACGATGGTGGGTGGCACATGTACTGTAAATCCTTGGATATGCAGAATAGCTTCTTTCAGGTTTAGTTGTTGACAGTGGCCATCCTGTCCAGACACTTTCTCAGATCAGATGACAGTGGTTTATAATTCACTGATAAGTCACTAAACTGTAAATCAGTATACCCCCAACTAACAGATCAGTTGATAACCCATGACAACTGGCACCTACGGAAGTTATTGCTGTAAGCCGAGAGACACAAAACAATCAATGATGCCAGTTTAGATAGATACAAACTAACTATAAATATCTAAACATAAGTCAACAATGGTATGATATACTGCATAGTGAAAATGCAGAAAATTATATTTACCCGTGTTTACCCCTGGGACAACACAGTAACACAGCACAGTTTGCATTGCTGTCTCACAGTGCTGGGACCCTGGGTTCAATTCCAAACCTGGAGTGTTCTCTGTGTGGAGTTTGTTTGTTCTCCTCTTGCTCCTGTAGGTTTTACCCAGGTCCTACAGTTTCCTCCACACTCCATAGGCATAATGTAGGTTAAGAAGAAGAGTGAAGAGAGAGAGTGAAGAGACGGGGAACTTTGTCTTCCCTAGAAGGTTTTGGTTTGGGTAACAGTTACATATCCTGGAGGCCTTGGGAGATCAGGGCTTCCAGCCTCCATGGCTGACCACAGAAAGGAAACTGCACCCAAGTGGCATAATCCTGATAAATAGTATATTTGGGAGGCAGTGGGATCCCCTGAGTGCAAGTCCACTGGTTTGGGCTGTTTACAAACCTATGGTTTGTGACACATCCTTAAAAGAAAGTGGTACTTCTGATGATCAGTGGTCTTGAGAACAGAAGCCCTGTTTCAGTGTATTATTGACAGTTTTCTCTGGAATGGGAATAAAAGGCTATTTGGTTACTGGGAGAATTGGCTTGGAGAACTGGTGTGAGTGTGTGATTTTATGTGCTTGCATGTGCCCTGTGATGGACGGGTATATCCTGCCTTGTGTCTGTTGTTTGCCAGGACTGACTCTGGCTCCCCTGTGATGCTGAACTGGATGAAGCAGTTAGAAAATGGATCAATGGACATTTACTAGGGCATTTCTGGATCTAATACTAATTATATATACATTTGAACAGGGGTGATTAAAATGGTGATTTTATACAGAATCTAGTATCTTGACAGATCTGACAAATCATGTCATGATGGTTTACTTCATAGTCAATCCCCATGGACATTCCAGGAAAAGGTTGGATGACAAAGAACCAGGTGGATGAACCAGCTTCTTTTTTAAATCACTCCACCAAATTAAAATTCTTATTGTGCTGATTAAAAAAAAACATGTTTATAAAACAACAAACAACAAAGCCCATTTCATAATTAATGTCATATTTAATCATTCACAGAGAATTCTGAACCTCTTGTTCTGATTAAGAAGGGATTATTATGACAGTAACACAGTCCCAGATAGCATGGCCCTGTGTAAAAGAATTCCAGATTTCTGTTATTTTCTAAATATTTTGAGTTGAGAACACAAACCTAAACAAATATGTTGCAAGTATGTAGTGTACAGTACCTTTTTCTCAAAAGAAATTCACATGTCTTGGAAACCCTGAGCTCTCTTTGATTCCAAGATCATGACAAAGAGAGGCCAGCAAATCTTCTTAGTCTAGACATTCATTCACTGCAGTACTTTTGCATACATGGCTTAATGGAAAACAAATAAAACATACGCAGTGGCCTCTGGGACATCCTACTTTAACAACATTCTGTGTCTTCGGGACATCTCTTTTTTCTTCATAGATAAATCCAGAATTACAGTAGTTCAGTTACAGAAACGTTTGGTGATTGTATAATTACTGTACGTAATACCACACTGGAAATGTTAAAAGGTAGGCCTCTCAGTACAGCCTCCTGGGCTAGGACAGGCCACACTTGACCTAAGGAGAGGATGTCTCTCTGACATATGCCCATCACAGTCCAAACTCTAAATTCCTAAATTTAATTTTGTGTCCCCTGTCCTTGACCGCTTAATTCTGTATAGCTACCCTTTTAAAGGGAAAAAGTTCAGTTTCTCTTTGTTTTTATTTCTAAAATGGGGAACAAATCTGAAACGTTTAAGTCTTATACTATACGTACGAATACAAGAATCCAAATCTTACTCAATGGATACAAAGAGTAAAGATGTCAAATCACCTGCATTTCTGAATGACGTGCAATAGTGCATGTGTTTTAGCCTTGTTTGCTTTCTTGATATAGACTGTACTATGGTACCAGCACCCCCTGCCTTGTTTCTACATTCAAATTAAATATGCACTTTCCCTTTGTGTAAGACAGTGACAAAATCACCACAGGAAACTCATTATTTGCATGTGTCGGCTTCTGGTTCATCGTAAGAATCCTCATATCAGAGGGTTCAGTGGATTCGTTGATTGGTGTCTCCAGAGGTCCCCTTGGGAGAAGAATAGCCTTTCAAATCTACTGGCTCACAATTGAAAGGAATGTCTTTCCTTGCGCTCCCTTCTGTTCAGGGTTGACTCACACTACACGAATAAGACCTGTGTTTTAAATACTGAACAAAGTGTCTGGCTGAAGCTGTAATCCTTAACTTTGTTTCGACAGCAAATGTGTCACATTCTCACAGCGCTCCAGGACCAAGGGAAAATGCTTTCCTTTCCACTGTTTGATAGTTCTATCCAGAAGATGTAAAGCAACCTGAGATGGCACTTTACTTCTAAAGTGGTTACAGCCATTTTTTTTTCATCCATTATTCTTCCTGCAAAGGCTGCATGGGCTCCGGATGCGGTCGCGCTAATTACCCGAGTGTACTGTATAGCTGACATTGCCCGTACATTATTTTCATTCCATATTTTTCTAACATTAAAGGGCTGCTGGGATTCCGGCATGCAATATACTTTGGGAAATCGAAAGGAGAGAAATGTTGTCTTTGCGCAAGTGGCGCACACTGTGTCCTTAATGGGTGACTGAGATTTATCGACCTCTGGTGGAATCCAGTGTGTGCCTGTTTAACAGTGTCTGTGTCTCACCATACACGTGGGAGAGGATATGTTTTGGAGCTTCTGAGTTACAGTATTTGTGCTCTCATGTCTGTCTGGATTTGCATCCTTTGTGACACGCAGCATCCCTCTCTCCATCAATGCAGTATTTTCTGGCGTGTCCCACATATCCTCTTGTACATGTGCTCTCTGCTGGTGCATAATGTTTGTGTGAGCCAAACCATATTTGTGTGCACAGAAGTCTTTGAAACACAGCAAGCTTTCTTCACTTAAAGGCCACACACTAGCACTGGAGGAAAGACGCACAGTAAGGCTTCAGTCCAGAACCCCAATTAGTTTCTGATTAGTTCCTCAAGACCCCCTACTCCCTTTTTTTTAGCCTATGGCACTGCCATTTTTGTCTTTCTGCCCTGTTTTTATCACTAATCCAGCACCCCCCTTTTAAGGACTTTGATGGGGTGCCAGTAGGCTCCTAGAATCCTCTGACTCATCTGCCCCCACAATAACCACCCCTCCTCATCCCTCAGTCTTTTTTTTTTCATTTTCTCTTTTATCTGCTCAGTGCTGTTTTTTTTTTTCCTGGGCTTCGTGCTGGCCTTCAATAAGGACAGTATGTGTTGCATAGCAGCTGCAAAAGGCCTCACAAACGCTGGCTGACGAGAAGTGACAGCTCTGTATATCTCTCACTGGCACTGACAGCTGACAGATGGATACCACTCACACACAGAAAAAAAAGCCCCCAGGATGATTCGCCAACATTACTCTCTGTTCATAGGGGCACCATTTGATTGAGTGCTGCTCAGAATAATAAACCCTCCTCGATCCAATACAGTGCCAGCTAGCTCACTGACAATGTCCTGATTTTCTCTCTCTCTCTCCCTCTCGCACTCTCTGTCTCTCTTCTTTTCTTTCCACAGGGTCTTCATACACCAAAAGGCGCACAGGCAGTAGAGCTGGGATTTTTAAGCTTTTAAAATCTTGTGAAAAGTCGACATTGCCACATGTGATAGCAACAAAAAAAGAAAAAAAACAGGCCCATTCTTAAAGCAGACAAGATCCCAGCGCTTCTGACTTTTGATACCGTTTTCAAATGTTTTTATTAATATAAAAAGAAAGAGGTGGCTTGAACAGAATTGCTCGGAGTAAATGAGCATATCCTGGGTTTTTTTTGGCATTCTTAGTCATTTGCTAACCTCACATTCCATTAATTGTTTCGAAAAGCTCTACATCCCATCACTAACATTACTTCGTAGATTATCTTATGTGAGGTAACATGGGTATTGCTCTTTAATGTCTTTAATTACTTGAACTTTATATTGGAAAATGATCTTCACACCAATTACAAAGCCTCAAAGCAAGTCATAAAACGAAATTATATAATTTGTTTGTTTTTTTGTTGTTGTTGTTGTTGTTTTTCAAAAAAGCTTTTATGGCTATGGATATATGAGGCTTTAATGAGAGTGCACCCCTTTCGTGCTCTTGCAGATGATTAGAGGATGGGGGTGGGTTGATTCTCGCCAAAGTCATGGGAGTCGCCAGTGCGTGACAAACCTTTTATTGGGATTTAAACTGTGAAAGTGGCTGGCTAGAGGAAGGAGTTCCTCACTTCACCTTCCCTGTACCGTACAGTAATTAAGCAGCACAATTGTCTGAATAAGTCATGCTTTAGGGGCAGAATATTGGATGGATAATAACGCTTAATGACATGTATCTGAGCACTAGCCCTTTGCTCATCTGTTTCCACATTTTTCCTCCATGTGCCACAATTCCCTGCCCACCACCCGGACACACACAGACACCTCTACCAGAAATCCCCAACGTACTGTATAAGCAGCGGCTTCTCACCCAAGCCCATTGGAAAGCAGATATCGGGCAATATGTGGATTTGTCAGATGCTGCAATTGCCACGTTGTCAATGATTGCCTGTCAGTTGCTACATAGCAACATTGAAGTTGATGACAAAAAGGAAAGGACTAATTTGAGCCATACAGTTTCCATCTGTTAGAGCTGGGAATCACAAAAAGCATTATTTCTGGCTCAATCAAGAGGCATCTTGGTGTTTTTTCGAACGGGTAGCCTGTCCAACTTCATCTTTTTTCTTCTTCTCGAGCTCTCAGGCCGGGATGCCGCCACTCCACACAGAATGAGGCAGCAAGCGGAGATGGCTGAGGGGAGAAGGTTTTTATCGTGCTGCTCCATTTTCTCTCCTGCAGGAGGGCTAATCTGTGGATGGATGCCAGCACATTTCCCCCTGGGCCAGACAGTCTGTTTAGTAGCTCCCTTCTAAACAGACACAGTGTTGCTGAATTAGGAAGCAGAACACAAAGACAGAGAATACATCGTTTCACATTGGATTCAAGAAGAAATGGCACAGCTCATTTGCCGTCCTTAATGTATTGCTTTGCCCCTGCTCAAAAATAAGTTCTGGGCAACTTTGTCCAGACTTACAGACAGTCGTTTGTAAGCTAGGGGTTACTTTTTAGTTGTATTTTAAAAGTGCCTTTGTGAATTATAACATTTATTAAGCAAGGTATGGGATCGGCCTTTGTGCAGACGTTGGAGGCTGTTAACCAAAGCACGCAAGCCAACAAGTCAGTTCTGTGAAACACTGAAAAGCACACTCTTGCATATAATTCATAGTAGAAGTGTTTATGTATTTTCATTGTTTTTTAATGTGGAGTGTGGAAGAATGTTATAGTACAACAAAAAGGTCCTTCTGTTTCAATTCACCTGCATGCTGTTGCACTACACTACAGGTCCTTGATCTTTTGTGTGCAAGACAGGATACAGAAATCATCACTTTTGAAACAGTCCAAACCACAAAGAGTATTATACTGTAGCGCGATGAAGTTTTAAATACAGACATTACTTTTTCTTCTTTTCACATTAAAGGTGCAAATTGCATTTTTATGCCCGGTACATTTGATAAATCTGGTCCTACATCGTTTATCTCCACAGGTATTTGATAGCTGTAGCCACTCTTTTTGCCTGAAGCCTCAGAAATCATTTTAGATACTTATCAGTTTATGTTGGGTTAATTCATGTCTTGTCTGGCTAATGGCAGTGTCCAACAGTGTCTGGAAGAGTGTATTAGATTGGAATCTTCAGACACATGTTGGTAATTCACTGACTGACACATGCCAATGACCTATTAACACCCTTGTTGATAGCATCATCTCTCTTCATCGCATCTGCTCTGTCTGCATTCGTCAAGAGGGAAATAAGATTTTTCCCTCCTGTACTATGTTAGCAAACTATAACCTGTTAATATGTACATTTTCAACCAGGTTTATCTCTAGCAGGGCATTCATCTGACAACTTTGTGAAACACACTGGAGAACGCTGTAGGCTAGTAATTTAAATACAGTGCCATGAAACACAACTGCTTATTGACAAGATGATATATCATAGTAATGCTTTCTTTTCTTTTTTCTTTTCCTTTCAGGTGGTAATTATGTTGTGTTAGTAGTGTAGCTAAGTTGCTAAATGGTCTTTATTTTCCTGTTGCAATCTTTCCATATTAATTTGGCTTCTTCAAGGAGCGTTAAGCAAAGAATGGTAAAAGTCCTTTTGATATGATGAAGTTAGAAAGCATTGTGCAGCAGAAAATTCCTGTTTCAACAAAAGAATAAGGATTAAAATTGCAATAAGTGCTAGGATACCAAGCCTAATCATTTTGTTTAAAACATTAATTGTTAAAAGGAGTTGTTTTTAAAAAAGCAAGCAAGATTTCTGTTGGTTCAATTAATAAATATTTTTTTTCTCTTTGAAAGTGTAATATTATTTTGTCTCTTAATATATATACCATATATGGCATTCCTTTCTCTAGCTTAATGTACAGTAGTTTACCTTATAAAAAGGTTTATGTTTTAAAACGATAAAAGTTTATTTCTTTTGTTATTTAAAATGGACTTTTTAGAATCTTTATGTTAAATTCTAAAATAATTTAAGCGTAACTTAAAAGTCATATTTAAGGAATATGTTACATCCCAATGACTGAGTTTATTTCAAAAGCTGTTCATTAAGTTAAAGGGTGTCCTTGGTTTCCTGTTACAGTGATAGTCTTCATCAAACTAAACAAGAACTTGGCCTTAAAATGTCTCGAAAGGCTTTAGTCTCTGTTTAGCTCTTCTGTGAAAAGATAAGAAGACCACACACTGTAGTAAAGTGCTATCTTGTTGTTCACATAAACCAATTGCACTGAGACACCTTAGCAACAGGTACTTTGACTTTGCTAGACAGCAATATTGAAAATCTAAAAAAGCATTGGTTAAGGATAATTTTGCCAAGTACAGTACAAAATTACTGTTATTTTTTCTGATATAATAAATGACATTATACTGTGCTCTGCCAGTAGTAACAGATGAATAAAGTGCATTAGAAGCACTAAAAGTTATTGCTCACCTCAAGATTACAAACTCAGAAACAATGACAAAGCACAACTACCTGAAGACTATGGCAGGAAATGCAAAATAATGGCCCTTTTTAATAAAAGTAAAGGTAGTGTGTTCTGTGAAAAAGGAATGTGTTTAAAAAATATAAAGGCTCTATTTTGAACATGATTTTTACTGTTTTTCTATAATGAATGCAACATCACAGAAAGTGAACATTGCATGTGTGTTTCTGTTAATTTAGTGTGCTATAAATGTTTAAATTTGTAAGCACAGCCTATTAGCAATTCAAAATGAATGGATTAGCTGTTATGATTTGAAGCTACAAAATATAATATACAGTATAGTACTGTATATTAAATATACATGTAAAACAATGAAATGATGCTACAGCTTAATATCATTGAACTGTAGGTCTTGTTGAAAAATACAAAAATGAAAACAGCCTTTGACAATCTTTAAGGAATCATGCTATTTTTTTTGCAGTTGTAATACATTAGTTTAAGCTTCATACTTGATAAAGATATTTAAAATATATCACAGTTCATTGTGCCTTTTTTAATTCTTAAAGGAAGTCTGATAAGACTTTGAACAAGCACAAAAGCATAACAAAGTGTTTTTTTCTGAATTGAATATTGCATTTTTTATACTGTATAAACTGTATATGGCAGATAATATACACCAAGTGAGCCACTTATGCTTAAATAATGGAAAGCAGTACTCTGTCACAAAATAGGTTCAATTAATTTTCCTAAACATTCAATTACAGAGCCCAGTTGAAATCATGTTTCACTGCTCCTCAGCAGGGAGTGGGATAACCTGGAATAAGCACTCAGAGATAGAAAATACCACAGAATCAGGTGACATTTGTGGACATGTAAGTCCAGAACCCTATTTTTTATACTTGGTACTTCGTATACTGCCCTTGTGTTTTTTATACTTAGGTTTGAAAAAAAAAACATATTTGGATGATAACTGTCTACCTTTTTCTAGCTCTGTGAAAGAAATGTTGTTCTAATGTTACTCATAACAGATGTTATGATTGCAAACAAAAATGTTTACAATAATTTTAAATGAAAAAAACACCAGTCTTGAGGCTCATCAATTACCCAGATTAGAAAGGAAACAAGCTTAATATAATCTACATGTCACAAGACTGGCAAGACCTAAAAGATAGTAAGTATCAACAGATTTCTCTTCATCCCTTACATACAGTAAATGTTAAAAAGGGAAATCTCTCTGTCTTTTAACAAAACACAAAGGGAAAAAAATAATCTCCATTTATAATGTAGGCACATCAGGAGAAACATAGGCATTATTACCACTGGTTAGTAGAACTATTAGTGGGAATAGTAACAATACAGTGGTATTATTAGTAATGCCAGACCAATTTAGAACTTCCATTAAAAACAAAAGATCAGAAAAAGAGATCTTGGAGGCCAAGAATAATGTTTAAAAAATTATATGTGTGGTTGTTCCATACTGTATACTGTATTTCATTTTCTTACTTCCCAATAAGAGTCTCTGAGGCGATGGAGCCCAAGTTCTGTTCTGGCAATGATGTGTTATTAGATGCATTGCAACTGGCATCAAGTCTACTCACAACATATACAGTACTGAGAGGCACCATGTCAGTGCAGGCTCTGTACACTTGTCAGCAGCCTATGGCTCAGTCTGGATTACAGGCCTGACGCTGAAACTTGCAAAGTTTTACTTTGGAAAACAAGTTGAAAGCTCCAGATCTGGCACAAAATTAAAAATGATTTTCTTACTTACACAGACTCAGTGATATGTGTGATATTTTGTGTTACACATAAATGCTTATTCTCATTTTTAATTTGTATAATGCATGCAACAGCAAAGGTCTTGTAATATTTAAATACATAATTTAGCAGTTTATTTTTCTTATGACTACAGAATACAGTATACAATATCTCACATAAAACTTATTCCCTGTAGTGCTGTGGTCCTTTATTGCCACACCATAGCACAGACAGCAACCAATATGATAATACCAACAACTATAACTATAATGTAACTTGAATTGAATTTGATACAAAAACTAGCAGTTTGGTTTTTAAGTTGTTTTTTGTTATGTGTTTGGAGATGTAATATTTCATGATGTGCACATACAGTACAGTGGGATTGGCTTAGTTTGAGTTGCATTAGTTTACCAGGTGAAATTGCTTTTCAATGTGATAAAAAGAGTCAATCTTTTTCCTGTGACCTCTGCATTACTTTTTTGATATAGGGAGAAATTGTTGTGCCCTTAAACATGAAAATATATTTTACAGAAACCCCCTATGTAGAGTTCAACACAGTTTATAGTGGGTTAAGGACAGGTACTTGTGGTCATTGGAGTCACAGAACTTTTTAAATGCATATCTGATTTGCAATTTGAGAATGTAATTATTTTGATTTTACCTACAATGTACAGTCTATCCCACAATATGCTTGAGGTCAGAATAATTTTCACCTCCTTTCCTCCCCCCATCAAAACGACAAGAATTCTGTATCATCATCTGATGAAAGAAAGGGTATTATATACAGTATGTATGGCATCAATGCCTTTTCATGTGTCTTACATGTTATGTACTGTACGTTTCCTGTCTGTCTGAGTAATAGGTTGACTATACACAGTTTAAGAGACAGGCCAGGCTTCTGGTTGTCTTTCTTCACATACTGTACACATTGTGTACTGACTGCCTTTAATGATGCACCACATGTGTTTCAGGGTGGTGAAGCAGTACTAATGCACCATACATTACTGTAATTGCTTGTAATTTACTTAAGCCCATTTAGAAAATTAATGACACCACAAATGCTTATCTGTAGCGGCTCACCTTTAGGAGAAAGGTTATCTGTGAAGAAAAGTGGGTGCTTTTGGGGTTTTTTTTCCATAAAATCCCTGGTATGTGGATGTTCAAATGAGAATTTGAACGAGTGCCTGAAGTGTACTGTTTAACTCCTAGAAAAAAGGTCTGTGGTTGCCAAAACTTCCATAGCATGTGAGGACTTTGTTAACACTGTTAGCACTGTGGATGAACCATGTGCACATTAGCACCAAGAGGCACTCAGTCACTGTTGTGTTGCGTGTCAAAGCTGTGCAGGAATACTCTGGGGTGTTCAAGCACTACTCTCATCATGGCAGCAAGCTCAGTTTCACAATAGAGGGCACATCTAAAACACCTATCCACGATCCTGCACAAAAACACTTGTGAGATGGCCCATTCTGTAACTCTGATGAATCTGCATGTTTTGCATGATGTCTGTTTCATTGTGGGAGTTGTTTTTTAATAGTGAATGCATACAGACAGATATGGGCTCTGTACGAATGCTGTTTTGGTGTTGCCTTTCTGTTGGTAAAGCAGAATTGTAACTGGAGGCATAGTGCTTATCTAACATCTTATATTATCTCACAGTCCTAACAACTGGTAACCACCTGCAAAATCTGCAGAAATGTTTAATCACAAGAATTATTATATGCTATATACTTGGCAAACATTATATCCTCCTATAGATGCACACTTCTTCGGACCTTAGAATGACAAACAGACGTATTTTCAATACTGTGAGCACCAGAGCAAAATGAACAATTATATATTTTTGATGCTCCTAACACTTCATTCGAAATTGTTTTCCAAAATGTTTTGTAGCATGTAAGTGTTTAGTAAGTATAGACATCAGCAAGGCCAACAAAAAAACTGTCATGACAATACGTTTGTGAGGTGCTCCAAACCAGAATCTGGGATATCTGGTGAAACAGTGTTCAGCTCAGGGATGGCACCCCATCCTCACTCACAGGACCCCAGTAACATATAACAAACAGGGCTCTGAGGGAAGAAAAACCAAACAGCAGTTTGATTGCTGAGACTGTTGCAGAAGGATCTGACCTGAGAATTATAATATGGTGAAATCTGACGGGGATGTGGTGATTAGAGATATTGTTTCACAGCTTCAGGATCCTAGTTGAAATTCCAAATATTTGTGGAGCTTACGTGTTCACCCCTAGTTAGATTTGTTTTTTGGCCAGGTGCTAGAGCTGATCTCATTATTCCATCTTGTCCTTTTGCCCCTGGCCCTGTGATGGGCTGGCATCCTTGTCAGCAGGAAGAACAGTAATGTGACTTCAGTCCCATCCTGTCCAATTCGCTTCTGGCATAGAAATGTATAGAATTCTGGTATATAAAACTTGCCACAACCCTCACTAGAATTAAGGGATGGATGGTTTTAATTTGACAAAAAAGGTCTCTGAAAACAGCTTTTAACAGTACAAATGATCCTACCCACTGCCACATAATCCAACGGAATCATTTGTGTCTAGCACACTACAGTACATGTGGATTGAAAGAAACAAAAATAAAAACGTTGTCACAAAAAAAGAAATAAAATAAATCTCCAAGGATTGTTTCTCTGGCCTGATGTACTGTACAGTTTGATCCACTGGTTCCTTGAGTCCAAGTCTCATTGCCAGAGCAATCAAAACAGCAAAGCACACCCAGGTGCCGTTGAAACAATTGGCATCAGCTCTGAGGCCTGTCAGTGGAGAACGCAGTGATTGTAGATTATGCTGCACTAGAACACAGTGCACATTTGGTCAAACCCAACTCACAGAGTCCCATCTAACAATTTCAGGTTGATGCATGCCAGTGTTAAATAATAACTTAAAAGGAAATCCATTTTTAATTGCACTAAACATGTTAGGACATAGGTTCCATCGCTACCAAGTCAAACCCACTAGATATTCTCTATCATTAAAATCACAGTTGAAACATGGTTGCTAGTATTATTCTGTCTGTTGTAATATAGTCTGAAGACAGATGTCTGGCCATCTTCCTCAAGACAGCTCATAACAAAAAGATGAGACAAACTGTGTTAGTTTAATGATCTTTATCTACCTGAATCTTCAGATAATTGCCTTAGAGACTTTGACAAAAGTTGGTCTTTGAGGATTCTGATTTGCTCCACATTGGTTTCTATCCATTCCTTTATAAATGCTCTTATGTTCTGAACATTTAAACAACATAAATTGCTAAGAGAAACAACATGCTATTTCCTGTTTGATCTTCAGATTATTGACACCAGTTCTGCTGCTTTTAATCATTTGGGGCTAAATGTATTTCATATTAGCTTCACAGTTACAGTATGTAACAAACTATTATGATGATATATTAATAATATTAAAAAAGACCATAATTGTAGAGCCCTAAATGAGACAAATAAAGGAAGTCAGAGCATTAGAAACTAATCTCATAGATCCTGTAACGTTTGTTTCTATTTTTCACATTTGAGATGTAACCTATTTATATAAATCTACACTGAGGGCAAGTACAGTAGGGTAGTTTCTGCAGTGCTGGAGTAGGACATGCTCCGAACTTGGCTTATCTAATTCACCTTAGTTCTGTGAGCTGAAACCTGCTTTCTTCTTCCTGTCTTGGTCAAACACCAAACATGTACAGTATGTACCATTTCGCCTTTTTGTTCTCATAATTTGCTAGCAATCACAAAAAAGACAACATTATTATCAAAACAAACTGGTAGTGCGGTAAAGTATTTCACATTGTTGAAGAACTATGTGACATTTGTATTTCCTCAGATTACCTTGTTTGAAGACATTATCTTCTCTAGCCTATTTTTTTATTCAGAACACTGATTCTCTACCTTTGAGTGTTTCCTTTAAAGAACCCAATATCCTACAAACTGGTAACAGGCAACCAGAAGAAAAAGAAAAAAAATCCCAAATTAAGGAAAAAATAGTTGATGCAGTGGAGGAAGAGTGGAGGAACTGTCCAAGAGAGTAGCTCAGTAGTCTGTCTCAGATTGCTGAGTATAATCAAGGATTAAAACCTTTTTTTTTAATCAAAGCCTTTGCCTCTGGCAAGCTGGAGAGCCACAGAACCCAAAATGTTTTCTTTTATCAGAGTTCCATTTCTGGCACCTGAAATTGTTTCTTTCATGTCTGATAGCGTAGAACGAGGCAGCAAGGCTCCTCAGAGACTCCTGATTGTTACTGCAGTCTCAAAACATATTGGCAGTTGATGTGGTGTCCACGTACACCTGTCAGTCATGCTGAGCAGCATGCAGATGTGGGGTGTGAGCGCGACAGTTCAGCAGCTCAGAACTGCCTGATCTGTGTGTACGAGCGCACGCATGTATTTTCAGACGTTATCGGTTCCCATTTGTAAATGCGATGAGCTTCACATTAGCATTTCTGCAGGGCAAAAGGAAAAAAAATTAGCCATGGCAAATGTTTCACGTAAATCCCTTTTTTATATTCAGGCACAAAGACAACAAATCCGAGTTCAATTGTCTGTGAGACTCTGAGCTCCCTGTGACGATAGGAGAGCGATTTTCTTGTGCCTTTAAAGTCTAATGTGGGATTCTGTAAATTTATATTAAAGCCACCCTGAAATATGATTTGTAAAGAAATAAAACAAAACACCTTTGGGGTGAAATTATCATTTTTGAAGTAATTATAAGAATTGTACAGGGTGGTGATGCTTTCAAGGACAGCACAGAAGGAATACAAATGAAAAAGAATTCAAAATAATTGTTTGAAAAGGTGATTTTCTGTATGACTAGTGAATGTGACTGATTTTTAGTTCTAGATGGAAATATCAGAACACTTTTAGTAGGAGGACTATTTCATAGTATTTTGCATGTTGCAGAAAAAAAGAAACCTAAAAACAAAACTACATCACAATATTATACAGGTATCAAATCCCATAACCTACTACTGTTACTGACTTGCCCTGTATTATGTTTTCCACTCATGTCTTCATCAGACTAGCCATCCGAAATGAATGTGCTACTGAGAAGCTAGCTTAGAAGGAAGATCTCCATGTTAGGGTGGGAGTTGTCAGAAGCAATCACATTTATTTATGCATAAGTATATGAATTACTCTTTTTTTAATCAAAACAAAGAAAGGTTTTGTTTTAAATACAGCTGTCTGTGGCTTGTTAACTTTGAACTTGTGTGCACAAATGGGCAAAATGAGAAGCTGTCTTTGTCTTCTGCAGTTCTGTAGAAGCTCTTCAAATTCAATAGCACCGTGGCATTAGAAACATATGATTAACTTATGAATGATGACACACATTAGGTACAATTACAAAAAAAACTGTAGGGTACAGTGTAAGACAAATGCAAAATTAGAATTATTGTATTTTCTTATAGTTCCTAGATCCATTATTTGAGCCTCAGAGGGCTCAAAACCCACTGGGCTCTGAATGTTGTGTGGAGTATTGCACTGGCTGACAATCAGGGAGTAAGACACTGAAAGACACTCCAGAGCTTACTCAACTGGACTATGACTGGAAAAAACATGCAATTCAGAAATCTAATAAAGCATTATAATATCAAAAAGGGGAGTGTTTCCTGTATCTTAAACAGTTCACTACTCTTTTTTTCTGCAAAAAATCCCAATTTTGTCATGTTCAATGAATGTCATTCTGAATTCTGGGAAAGTCCTTACCATGATATGACTTCATACCTCGTACATGAAAGGCTCCTGAAGGCACAACCCTGAATTTGACATACTGCTAAACCTTGATGAAACCCTGGTTGTTTGCAAACAACTATCAATCTGGCATTATAATTCGGAGAGTTAATAGGAATTCTGGTAATTGTTAGATGGTACTATTAAAGGTTTGGATGCATACTGTCAAATGCGAGAAGATGCAATTCCGAACACTAGTTGCCCTTGGTTTCATCATCTTTTTAAAATAAAAAATAAAATTTTAATGAATATGAAACTTCCACTCACATACCTGGAAAAATGAATGCATGTAATTATGGGGTCTTTAAGATCAACTGACAAATGGCTCTCTTTGGTCACTGGACATGAGATGAAATATTCTGTTGTTTCTGTAACCTGAGATACTGAAAACTAGATGAAGAATGTTATAGCACTAATATGGTACATGCATGAAGTGATGCTAAAAAGTGATTAATATTTCCTGTGTATATTTTCTTTAGGGACTGGTTAAGATAAAACCCTGGTTTGCTGTGAGTAGCTCCATTCATTTCTGGAGAGATGTTTAACAATACTAAGAGCACAAGGTTTTAAAATGTGTTAATGAGTGCTATTAATTCTGATACAGGCAAATAAAAATAGAATTTTGAAGTTAAATTGAATTTTTGACACTTATCCATCATTTCTCATCACTAGAAATATGGCCTTAGATATGACTAGAAAAATGATTGACAGCAATATGGCTAGAATTGATTGTAAGAAATCAAGTAACCACCGCACAAATAAAGGAAACAAATATTTGATGAAAGTATGTTTTTAACTTTAAATTTCCAGTTAAACCTGAATGATATCTTGTGATATTTTGTTCTGATGTTGATAAAGCTTAAACACTTAATAACAACAGGTTATGATAAGTTGTAACTGTGCCTAAGGCAGGCCATAATAAACCTCTAAATCAACATGAAGGCAGCCATATTTCCTTAGGAAACAACAGGGGCACTGACATCGCTCCATTCGTTACTTAGTGGCATGTGCTCTGTCACTCATCGCATATTCTTCGCATTCAGCTGTTCCATATTATGTATCCTCTGTTTCCTCCACCTCATTATTGGATCATTAAATCATACAAAAAAAAGAAAACTTTACTGCAGGGGACACGCAAGGAGTAGGAGACAAGAAAGGCTGGGTGAAGTCTGGGGAGATGGGTACTGAGCAATCCTGCAGCGCAGGCCACTGAGAGAAATAGCATTAAACAAGGGTGGCATTTGGTGACAGTTACCACCTGTAATTTGCCTCCCTCCCCCATTCATTGTACAACGTCATTGAGCTGCAGGGCACTCAGGTATTCAGGCACTGAGAAAACTAGCTGAAGGTCTGGCCTGTGCTCTTAATTGAATAAATAAACTCCTTTCAAAGAACAAAAGTACATATGAAAAGTTGTGTGTGTCTTTCAGCACCGTTTCCCCTGTTACATTTCACAGCTGAAGAGCAGCAAAGGAAATAAACACATTGTGCAATTTACTGTATATCCACACATAATACTGTTTTAATATGACCTGGAGTGAATTTGTTCTTCTCTACTGCATATACTGTTTACTGTATCTACATTTTTTAATTTAAAAGTAACTGTGGTGGACTGAGGCTGCCACACCTAGGTAATGTGGTTCAGGTGTTAGCTTGCTTGGATGTTTGCTTAATTGGCTGATTTCCGAGTATGAAAATCATACCTTATTCTCATTGGCTGGGCAATCGGTCTGTGGGCAATCAGCCTCCAAGTGTGACTCCAGACTGACCAGGAGTTTAATTTGGAGCTGAAGTTTGAATTCAGAGTTTGTTTCCATGTTTATGGATCTGCTAGGCCTTCTGCCAGGTTGACAACTTAAAGAGCTTGTGCAGGTCCTTTATTGTGTCATCCTTATACTGTATGTTACAACACAGTTCACAAGGATTAACAGCATTCAAAAATCAAATGTTTTTGGGATGTTCATTGGCATTTAAATAAATTAAATTTGGCTTAACACACTTGGTTAAGGGGCAGCCCCCTTTCAATAGGTCAAGGAGGCTGGAACCCCATTTAGAGAGAGACATTAACCAAGGGGCAGATGCAAACATGGAGCTGGGGTGGAGACAGAATACAAGAGATGAAATGATCAAAGAGCTGTATATATATAATGGGTGAAGATTATGATTTAGAATAGCCAGGTAAAAATCAGCTTGTCTGTCATTATCCCTCCCAAACTTCAGCTAAGTTTGTCCATTTAAGGAAGGAACATTATTTTTTTCCAACAGGTTTCATGATAGCTTTGACAAGGGACATATCCATTGTCTTATTTTCTTTAGACTGCTTTTCATCACAACCTGTTAAATATTTATTTTGCTTTGATTTCACATGTGAAGAGACATCTTGCCACTCCAAAAGTATCTTTGATCATAAGCAACAGAAGACCCAAATTCAACTGCTTGATGTACAGTACAGTAGGTGAGGCAGTGCCAAAGATGTAATAATACAAATATATGAAGTATATTCTCAGCTGATGTTCATGGCTTAGTATTGCCAAGCGAGTGAGAAGAAAATATTATAACCATTATTATCATTGTTTAAAAATGCAGAACACAAATGGGTTTTGCCTTCTCAAACCTAAACGTTCTGCAAATCTACTACATTTTAACCTTGATATAAACTAGAGACAATATTTGGAAAGCATTCAAATTATAGACATAAGGGAGTTAGTTATTAATACTTAACAATTTACTGGTAGTACTGTGATTGCACTTATATCAAAGAGTAAGCCTTTGAAAGAGTCTAATGGACCAAATTATCCTTTTAAATTCAACCTGCAGGGCTTATTTGAGATGAGGCTTCGAGGTTAGCTGTGCAAGTTAGGGACACAAATTGAATGTTGCATCTCTCACAGGTTGCTTTTCAGTTTTTTGTCAAAGCCTCACAATTTTCAAATTATTCTGAAGTGTAAAGCAGACACATTAAACAAAGTAACATTCACACTGCGCATTGACAGGTGGGTAGTTATGTTAAACTTACAACACAGATGTGCCAAAATCTTAATTTAAATAGAGGTAAAAAGAGGATATTCCATCTTCTTTATTTACTTGTACTGAGCAAAAAAGAAACATCACTTACAACTGCAACATTATTATTCTCTGGCTAAACAAATGTTTTTGTTACAGGTAAACCGAGATTATTTGAAGATACTGTTAATGACACAGGTAAATGAATTATGAGGATTAACATTTATCACTAATACTGATGTTCAACAGGGGTTCTACTGTGAAAGTCACAATTTAGTAGTGTGTGTGGTCATGATAGCCAATATCAAGTTGCACATTTTAATGCTTGCTTTGCACCAGGTTGTTGATGTCTAGTCGGATTCTACCCCTTTCCTCTCAAGCCCGTCAAAGCAAGTGTCTGTTCACTGGTCTCAAAGACCTAGATGGCATGGATGTTCAATGGGGCAGTAGGATGAGCTGCCACATTCTAACACTGTCACATTCTCAACTCACAAGAAGCTTTGTGAGACAGTATGTTGTACTGCTATAATGTTGTCATGTCAGGATAAGTCTGCTGGAAGGGCAGGAATTGTGCCTTAGGACTTGATTCATGTAGTGCCATGAAGAGGAACAAGAAAAGGTTTATTTCATGCTGAAGAGAGAAGAAAAGAAATACGTTTCGGCTGTGGAGCCTTCTTAGGGTATAAGAAAGAGAGGAAAGGCAGCAGATGATAAAGCATAGGAGAACTAAAGCTGTGAGTGGAGAGGAGGCGGGAGCAGGAGGGAAGCAGAGTGGGCACTCAGGTTGTGCGAAGTCGAGAGGGGTGAAGAAAAGTGTAAAGCTGAAACCTGCAAATGAATAGAGAAGATTAGAAAAAAACGAGTCTGTCGTTGAGAAGAAAGGGGAAGGTGTGATCCTAGTTTCAGGATGATTTTGGTTTGGGATGTCTATCTGCAATAGGAGCTGAGAAACCTCTCTTTGAGAACGCAGACGGAGAGATCAGTGTGAGGCTGTTAGAGGTGAAATGAATAACTATGGGCTTGGAGAAATCTTTGATTCTAATAGCCCTGACATGTTCTCTGAAGCAGTCTCCCAGTCTCCTTCCTGTTTCCCCCATGTAGATATGTAGCTGGGCATTTTCTTCAAGAGATGCTGTAAATAAGTTTTCTGGAGGTACAAGATATCATCTGAGTGATCTGGAATTGTCCAGAGGTGCCTTGAATGAGCGTGGTATTGGATTTATATTTACAGGTTATGCAGGGAGTTCTGTTGCAGGGGTAAGTGTCTGGTGTAGATGATTGCTGAGGGTTGTCAAGGGTGTAAGTAGTGCCATGTACTTAGGTGGCCATCATCCGCTAGGAGTGGAGATCTATAGTAACTACATACAGTAAGTACTGTATGTCTGCCTAGGCCATCTCACTTCACATCAAGTGGTCTGTTGTATGCAGACAAATGTTTCATGGTGCATGCCCAGACCACATTTGTTGGTCTCCATGAGGGTGGTATGGAATAGCTCATGTCTCCTCTTATGAAATAAAGACATTAATCTACAGGGATCCTAAGCTCAATAATTTGATTATGTCATTAGTAATCAGATGATTATGTTGCAGGTATAATAGAAAGGCAAAGGAATAAAAAGCCTAGAACAGAAAATAAGTCATTTGACCCATGTAGCTCATTTGTATGCCAGTAACTAATTGATTTGGGGACCTCCTCCTGCTTTTTCTTGAAAGAACCCAAAAGCTTGAACAGCACGGCTGTGAAGCTTGTTGAGAAGTTCCTAAGAAGTAACTTGTGAAATGTCATCTTCCACAAACAGAAAGGAACAGTTACAATTTCTGAAACCCGGCACTTTGCTAGGTGTTTGTTTCAGTTTCACCTTTAATGCTCTCTGAACATTACTCAGAAAGGAGTTAAAGCCTAATTTCAAACCTAAGCCCTGATGTTTACTATATTTTAACAGTATAGCTGTCAGACAAAACCTTTCTCTTTGATTTTATTTGGGAAACAGTTTCATGTATCTCTGGAATTGAATGCCAAAGACAGGAGTTAAAAGTGTACAGAAACAGTTACTGCCATGAATCCTAATCACATTCATCATTTGAGAGCACAAACCATATTCATTTAGCCCATGTGGTTTGGTTTTCTCTTAATTAAGCTCTCTCACCTGAGTTTATTACACTAGGAAGATACAGTACAGTAAATACAGTACATATGTCCCATGAACAAGACATTGTGAAAATTATTACCATAATCTTCTAAGTTTTCAATTTTTTGAAGGGCAGATCTGTTTCTTATGTGTGAAACTGCAGTGACATGACACAGCACCCACATAGTGTATCAGCTGCTGTCAAGAGTCTCTGGTGAGGTGAGACGTTTGCAGACTCAAATGAGCGTTTGAGCAAAGTTGGTCGGCCATTATGCAATGGCAAAGTGCTGGTTTATTATACAGTGACCCACGATCAACAATGAACAGACTTACAGCATTTATTTCACAGGCAGGAACTGTATCCATATGGGAACTCTCATAGCACAGCTGCACTGACAAATGGAAAATCTCCTCTAATTTCCTTCAAAGCATCAGAGGTCCTTCTCTTTCAGTATCTCTGACCATTTTTCAGCTGTATTTCAAAATGTTCCCTTGAATCTTTTATGCAAAGGACCACACAGGAAGCACTCCACCTCTGTGTATCTCCTGCCTCTCTCTGCCATCTGCCCGCACATCTTCCTATAAAAAATGACAGCCATATCAGAAGAGGGTCTGTGCCACTGTGGATAAATCAATCCATCAAATGCAAAACTTCGGGAAAAAAGAGAGAGAAAAAAATCTGCCATGAAACTTAATCACAAAAGGTCATGTTGGGGAGTGAGGAACAGATTAAATTAGCATAGTATTAGATATGGAAAATGATTTCTGTCAAAATCATCTTTACCACAATTATAATATGTTAATTACGTATTTCATTAAGGAAGTTGATTATGGTTCACAGATGAAATCATGCGGGCGAAGACACCTGGAAGGAAGCACTGAAGCCTGAAGCTTCTCTCTCACTGGTGCTCTCACTCTGTCTCTCTTTCTCTCACTCCCCCTTTCTCTCTTTCTCCCCCTCCTCCCACCTCTCATTCTCTCCCTTCCTCTCTTGCTGTCTTGCAAAATTGGCGTTAGCAGGCCTGGATTCCAGTTGTCATTTTTCTCAAGTGCTTTAATTGTGGCTGCAAATGAATGAATCATTCTTTGTGCACTCTGCACAATTTTATTGTGGTAATGTTCGATGTCATCTTTTGGATATGCAGTATTAAAAATCCTTATAACGCATATACTGTAAGTGAACTTAATGCTTGGATGTGGTCAATATTTTAAACAGTAATGTTTCTTGGGTTTCATTTAAAATAGTTTAACTAATTGAAGAGTGGACTTCATTAAATGAAGGTAGTCTGTATAGCATAATACTGTAAGTTTGGCAGCTATTACAGAAAACAAAAAATAGTTGCAGCCTTTAAAGTTTGAGTACATTTTACTCAAAGCAGTTTCATGTGTGTGCATTCGGCATGATTCTCACTGTGGATTGGGTCTTCCTGGGAAGACAGACCTCCTCGCTCTAAACAATACGATGCCTTGCACAAGATGGCCAGTTTCAGGTATGATTGGTCAGTCCATTGTAATCTCTGGTCATTTCTGATGGTTTCTTACTGCCACATCCACTTACCTACTGTAAGCATCATGATGTTGAGCTGTTTCGTTCAGCCAAACACTTATGTCTATTCCAATGTTCTTAAAGCTAATGAATTTATGAATCCAGAACTTTGTCATTAGCTTACATTTGTAGGTATGCCATGTTACTTTTATACCTTGTTTTATACCCCTGTTTGTGCAGTATGTAATCAATAGTGACTCTGTAATGCACTGCCATAATGCTGCGATGACTCTTTTAAGTGAGGGAGTGCTCAAATTCAGTTTTGTGGAACACAACCTCTATTTCCACGTATCTGGTGCGCACAGATCGGCAACAATAGAGCACAGGCTACACCACAGGTTTTTAGCTCTGGTGCTCAAGGTTCAAAATTTATCACATTTTTATTTATCTTTCGGCTAGAAACAAATTCCGAACCAAGTCCAATTAAGGTTGAATAGAGCTGATTTATCTGTACTCCATGGCTTCAAGCTGTTAATGATTTAAGGGAGTTTAGAAACCATCCTGTGTTATGGGACAAAAGGACCAGAATTGGAAACCCTTTGACTACATACCTGATCCAACATGGCTGATTAAGGAATAAGTCACCTGTAGCTTATACAGTAGTTTTACAGCTTATGGTGTTAGCATTGGTAAAAATTAAATCACATAAGATGTGTCTTTACTGGAAATGTTGGGGCCCCAAAATGTGATAAAAGGTCAATAAGTACACGTCTGAATAGAAATGAGGTATTAAATACCAGACAGGCTAGATGGGTCAAATGGTCTCCTCTCATTTGTAACCTTTCTTATGTTCTTATGAGGACATAAGTGGAGTCACTTGAGTGTCACCAGGGTCTATAAGGCTCAGAATGGGGATATAATGGGATATTTGCATTTTTTAGCTCTCTATAAACATGTGGCCAGAGATTCATATCTCACCCTCAGTTTTTCACAGGCTCTTTTGAATGTTTTTTGACATTTGACAATAGATCATTGTTCCATAACTTAGAAAAGTTTTGCAAGCAATGATTGCATATTGGGGATTGGAATTTGCACAATAACTATTATTTTCAAAAGATATTAATGTCTAAACACCTAAACTACCTTGAAATGACTACTATATTCTCAAAATTGAATAATCCAATTATTCAGAGAGTTAATGATAGCGTGGCCGAGGTGCTGCATGACTAATAATGCATTCATGCAGAGCATTTGTGCTGTCTCTTAGCCACCAGCAGGTGAAATCTAACCATATAATGGAATAAGATTCCCACAGGATGGATTACAATCAGTTGTCCAATTGAATAACAGAAATCTAGGACTTATTAGGCTTCACTTAACGATTCTATTTTCGGGGGTCTCAAAAACCATCAATACCAAACTTTGCATTCAAAGCAAGGCCTCACCCTGTCTTTCATATTCAACAGCCATAACTCTTAAACCACCAGAGATTAGAACATGTCCATAACTGCACTCAAAAGCTTCTCCAGGTTGTTTTAAATAATTCTGAGGAGGTTTATGAAATTGACTTAGTTTATTTGAAAGACCCATCGTAAGAGATACTGTAAATTGTAATATAACTATTCACATTTTATACATACACACATCCACATTATATATACTGTGTATGCTATATAAACATTATATATATATACTTTGTGCTTTATATACACTGTGTATATTGTATTATTTGAGTATGGTTGTATAAAATTCAAAAGGTTTGAGATTCTCAACCTAAAACAGACTTTCTACAGCAGTTTAAATTAAAGGTCAGCGTTCCCTAAAGACATAATCACTCATCGAAGCACGAAATCTCAAATAAAAATTGCATTCAATCAAATTTAGCCTACTTACTTTGGTTTTACTAAAGATTTTATGATTGAGTGTTGCACAAATCCCTGGTAATAAATGATGTAAACCCTTGCCTGTAACATAACTGTTTTTTATAACTATTTCATGTAAAATTTATTGAGACTGTGAGGCCAGTGCAGAATCCAGGAAGGACTGCTTTATCTTGAGGCACAGAGCAGGCGAACCAGGGAAGACCCTTTGCAGGGATAAGTAATTTAGCTTTGCAGGAAATCTACGATGCTGTTAGAGGAATCACTAGAGTTTCATCTGTTATGTTTCACTGTAGAATTTATCAATATCTGAGCGCCTTTATGTGTGTGTTTCCCAACTCAAAGCCAGCAAAATATTTTTCTTTCTCTTCTTCCTGCAGATATAAAATATGTAGTAAATGGGGCATGTAGGCAGGGATTAGAGAGTACACTTTGCTTGAGCTCAGCTTGTATTAATCCTTCCCTGGGCATCAGTGTGTTTTAAATGTCTGTGGAGCTTTCAGTTACTTCACTTTGCCTTTTTTTCTGCAACATAACTAACTTAATGCAGCTTGTGGAAGTTTGAGAGAGGGGGTCAAGATGACAGACAGTATAAAGTGAGGTCTAAGATGAGGGCTTGATAATATTAATCTGAAGTGGACAGTTCGCTTTCCTATTCACAAACCCAAGAATTTAGCTTTGTCTACACGGCTGAACTGTGGTAACACACCTCTTGGCCATAGTGACCATCAGAATGTTTAAGAAACACACAAGAAATATAGCTCTCAAAAGAAAAAGTCCAGCAACAAAGTTAACAATGCCTAATGAGTGCCCTTGGGGCTCTCTCATCATCGCCATTGGATACAGCAAATGATGTGAAAGGTTGTCTGTCCAGGGTCTGACGTTCAGATCTTGTTCGGAATGCTGTCTGCACAAAAATAACATAATCATCAACAAACACAAATACAGTTCTGCCTAAAGTAAAGAATTTATTTAATGGCATCCACATTTAAAACCATTTGGATGTCATGGTAATAGTTCCATGTGCGCCTAAAAATATATACAGTGTTAGGTTGAAAAGTCAACTATATGGAATGTTAGAAAATGGGCTTATTTGTATTGCCCAAAATTGGTCTGCTTTCATGATAAATGCTGCTAGAAGTATCTAGCAATAGGTTGATTGCAGAAGTTTGTTTTCAAGATTCTTATTTCTTACAATTCAGTCTTCTCCAGCTTTTACACTGTGTCTTTGTACATGTGGCAAACGTGAAGCAGAAAGGTTTGAATTTCAACCAATTTTGTGATTTTAGTATATCATTTTGCAGCTGATAAAACCTGAAATGGATCATGTTGCTGTGTAATAGGAGTCTTTCCTGCCATTTCCACCAGCTAGAGAAAAGCAGAAATACTGGTATATGCTTATATTAGTTTGATATAAAAAGCATGGAAAAAGAGTGAAGGTAAAGTGAAACAGTGGCTATGACATGATAAGCCACATGATTATTGTGTGTGTTCCTCTTTCCTTATTTTTTTAAGTTAAGCCTTTTGTACAATGAAAATTGTACAATGTAATGTAGTGAAATTTGTACAATGAAAATACATTGTACCCTTTCATTGCCCCACCACAGCACACATTCATGGACAGAGCAAGAAACTATGATCGATGCATTTGATGATGAAGTCATTGAGGGTCAGCAGTAGTCTATGATAGCTGGTTTCCTACAGGTTTTAGGGGCACCTCGCAATTAACATCTGATTAAACCAGCAATCATAGACTACTGCTGACCCTCAATGACTTCATCATCAAAAACATCGATCATGGACTGCTGTTCACACTCGTCAATAATATCATCATCAAACACATCAATCATTGCCTATTGTTGAGACTTCTCACTGACATCATCATCGAAAACATTAATTATGGACTGCTGTTGATACTCATTAATGACATCATCATCCAAAACATCAGTCATGGACTGCTGTTGATACTCATTAATGAAACCATCATCAAAAACATCAGTCATGGACTGCTATTTACACTCATCAATGATATCAGCTTCAAAAACAGAACTCTTGGACTGTGGTTGTCCCTCAACAATGACACCATCATCGAAAGCATCCTTTATGAACTGCTGGTGCCTTCCCCTGCCCTAAGTTGAAGCATGTGATGCAGGGAAGCCTCCAGTCCTCAAGAGCTGCTGTCCAGTATGTTTTATTGGGCTCTTTAAATCTCAGGCTTCTATAAATTATCCAACAAGGAGAAGCCTCATCTTGTCCAATTAAGCAAAACATGATCTCAATTAGGTGATTAAAGGCTCAGGTGAATAGAAAACCAGAAATCACCTAGTCATACAGGAATAAAGTTGTGCTGACCACATTGCCAAAAGAAGAAAAAAAGCCTTCATAAATCTATCTTTAATAAACAGTAAGTTAATCTGCATGTTAACACTGTTTCTTACATTACAATATATTACATTATTTACTCTTTATATAGTATTGCTTTGTATAAGTGTAGGATCACTGATACAGTTCTTGTCCTGTAGGTTTTTTGGGGAAATTCAAACTCCTGAATGGCTTCAAGACATATAATGATTTAATTTAATAATTACGCACAATGGCAAATTGATTAAATTAACTCCTTAAATGTTGGGGTAGAATTTGGTTAAAAAAAAAGATGATTCTGCTGGTTCTGGAGCATTGGTCACTGTTTTAAATCCTTACCTGCTGTAAACACGAGACAGGATTCAGCTCATTGAAGACTTAATTCAATTTCCAAACTGAGAAATCAGATAGAAAATGTAAGACCGAGAAAAGAATTGCTTCAAATTAAGTAGATGATGAGTGCTTTCTAATTGATCTGTTTGCAAGTTGCTGCCTCATAAAAAACACATTCAAAAGCCCTGTGAAATAAAACCCTTTTTGGGCGTATTCAGTTAAAGTCTTACAACTGAAAGCCCTCTTTCTCAGTACTAATATAGAGTGCTCCTGAAGAGACAAAAATAAAGAATTACAGCTTGGAAAGATTTCTGAATATTTCAGGTGCAGAGAAGAAAAGCAGAACTTGTAAGATAAATATGTACTGTACAAAGGGGGTCAAGATACACAATTCCCAGCCAGAGGAGAGATAGAAATCAGCAGAACTGGTGATAACACTAAGAAAACATAGGCAATGCTTTTTACCATTACAATTCAGTTTATTTTCTTAAATTAAGAATAAAATCACAGCTCTGTACAGATGTGCTTTTATGATCCCCATGATTGAATGATTTTGTGATGAGCCGTTATGTCTTAATCATGCGCCTGAAAGGTGTTTTGACACAGATATTGCTGTTTTTAAGAGCAGCTTCAATTAGGAGTCTGCAATACAATATTCACAAGTGTTTTCATATAGATCATTTTGGGTTTTGAATATTTGAGAATGCACATATATTTTCTAAACTGTTTGGTTTGTTTTACATAATTTTCCACAATCGTTAGTCCATGAGCAATTTATTTTGATGTTTTGATTGTTGTTCATGCACATGAAAATGTGAGACAAATACAAGTTTAATTGTGTTTGAGATAAGGTTTAGTTTGTTTTGGGAAATAAATCAAACTAGCAGGGAGATTAAATAAGGAACAAAAAGGAACAAAAAGTGATAAGAGTGAAGCCTTCATTATATTGATATCAAGGCAACACTAATATGAACTATAGACGTGTATGAACACATTATAATGTTACCGCCGATGGGTGGCAGTGATCAGGTGCTCGCAATCCTAGCTATTCAGGTCGAGGCAGCGTAAACCGTGTTTACACCGAACATTATCACTGACTTTGTGAAGTTTCGAGAACCAGAACAATTTCAAGATGTCCACTCGTGTCTTCTGAGTGAAGGTTGAGCATTTTCCCTGCGCCTGTGTCTGTCTTCTCTAGATGTTTCTCAACCGTTTTTCCAACCTTTTTACAAATGTCTTCCTTCTTCGAGGGCCACTTAGGCTGAAAAACAGTGTTGCTCAGGGTTACTGCAGGGACTGGGCAGCCTCTGGAACTGGTACTGTACCAATCCATGGTTCAGAGTTTGAGAAACGTGGGTACGTACTGTAATTCACTTTAACTAGTTAAGAACTGGAGCCCCATCCTGGGAGTAAGCCTCTTTTATACCCAATATTTCCATGTTAGACTCATGTCCCCTGCTGAGAATAAGTTACTTTCTGTATGAACTAAAAACTAAAAAAATATATATCTCAAGCCTTATCTTAAAGGACATGAGGTTCGGAATATATGTGTTTTTAAAGAAACAGAGATCATTCCCTTTTTACAAGAATGATAGAGAGAACTTTCTTTATACTTTTTAGGATTCCAAGAAATGGAAGCTATTTTTTAAAGATATTTTTAACCTTCATTTGGTCACATTTCATTCGCACTGCTCATCTCCCTTTTGCCCTGTTTGTTCAAGTTCTGCCACCATCTAATTTTCCTTCTTTTAGTAGTTAGATATTAAAATACTGGATTTAGTGCTCAAGACTACGGCATGCTCTCAGGATATCATATCTAAATTGAACATTAAATAGATCTAGGTTTCTTAGTAAGCAGTCTGTGGAGGTCTGTGGAACCACTAGCAAAAATCCCCAAATTGATTTTCCCATGTACATAGTAAGCATAGAGTGGTATTTTAGTGCTTCCTAGATATACAGCATGTTCTACTAATTGCATGTTGTTTGCATTAAAAAAAAAGTTGAGAAGTAAAGTTGCTGTGAAATGGGGCTTCCTTGGAGATCTACCAAACTGATTGTAACTTTTTAGCTATTCATCAAGAATACAATCATCTTTCTATATCAATCACCAGTGTTTAAGAACAAGGACACTTAGCATTTTAATATCTAATATCTATCTTGTACAGTGTACATCTTAAAAAAAAAGTATTATTCTGCCACAAGTGAATCTTTTTTGTTTTCTTTTACAAATAACTTTGCTATCCCCAGGAAAGAGTCCCCAGGTGACACTTCTTTGTGCTGAGAACAATAAACAAGCTGAAAGCTGTTATCTTGTAGTTAGACTACTTTCGTACAGCAGTGTGGTTTCAGAATCAAGCTGTAAGAATCCAATACATTTTTTCAATAGGCTCTCTGAACCCTAAGGCTGGCATTCTCCAAAAGAACAAAAGAAAGTAATCTTCACCAGTAAAAAGACAACTGATTGTACCCTTTAATGTCCATTCAAGGATTTGGGTCTTGTTTTGTCAGCAGGCTTTGGGCTACTATGATGCTGTGTCTTTTTATCATTTTAGCGAAGCCATATTCCTAGGCCTTGATTTGACCTTTCACCACTAACATTTCTCACGATGATTAACAACAGCGGCAGTTAGCCTTGCCCTAGGTTTCAAGCAAGACCCCATTGTTTCCTATGTGCGTGGAAACTGCAAACAGCAGAATCTGTGTGTATTTTAAAGTTCTGTTTTCATGGAACCTTAAACACACTCTGATGCTAAGGTGGAGTTCAAAATATCTCTTTAAAAGGAAGAACTTACTCCTGCAGCCAGAAAGCCCTTCAAAATAATCATTACAGTTTACTAAGTGGAAACTGACTTGCATTGCGCAAGTGTGTGTGTGAACAGCAGTCTTGTCTCATTTGCTTTGCCAGGTGAAAATTGATTTTAGTGGAGGACAGGGTAGCATGGTGGCATATAAACCCACTGAAGGTAAGCAGGTGTGAGCCTGGTTAGTACCTGGATGGGAAACCTCCTGGGAAAAACTAAGGTTGCTGCTGGAAGAGGTGTTAGTGGGGGCAGCAGGGGGCGCTCACCCTGCAGTCCATGTGGGTCCTAATGCCCCAGTATAGCGATGGGGACACTATACTTTAAACATGCGCCATCTTTCGGTTTAGACGTAAAACCGAGGTCCTGACTCTCTGTGGTCATTAAAAATCCCAGGGCGTTTCTCGACAAGTGTACGGGTGTAACCCTGGCATCCTGGCCAAAATTCCCATTGGCCTTTACCAATCATGGCCTCCTAATAATCCCATCTATGAATGGGCTAAACTACTCTGCTCTCCTCCCCACTGATAGCTGGTGTCTGGTGAGCGTTCTGGCGCACTATGGCTGGATGGATTCTGCAAATTGGCGGTGTTGGAAGGGATCTCCATTACCTGTAAAGTGCTTTGAGTGGAGTGTCCAGAAAAGCGCTATATAAGTGTAAGCAATTATTATTATTATTATTATTATTATTATTATTATTATTATTATTATTATTATTATATTGGTTAGCATTGCTGCCTTCCAGTGCTGGAGCCCTGGTTTCAATTCCTGGGGTGTTCTGTGTGTGGAGTTTGTATGTTCTCTCCATGTGTGATTTAGATTCCACCAGGAGCTCCAGATCCCACCCATATTCCGAAGACATACTGGTAGGTTAATAAGCTTCCGGGAAACTTGACCCTGCTGTGAATGTGTGAGTGTTTGTGTCTCTGTGTGTCCTGTGACGCACTGGTGTCCCATCCAAAGTGTATCCTGCCTTGCCTGTCACGATCGTTACTCCTCCTCTTAAGGGCGCTCCAGCCCTTCCTCGTTCTGTCCCTTTCCCCACACCTGTTCCTTATTCCAGCCCCTCTTTAGTTCTACCTTTTAAGCCAGACGCAGGCGATTGCTCGGGGCTTCTCATTGATTTCTGTGTCGTGAGAGCCCGGGGTCTTGCCACGTCTGGCTCCGTTATGGTTTTAGTTTCCTGTTCCTGATTCCCTGCCCCGCCGGTCCCGACCCGGTTCTGGTTTTAACTACGGATGGATCCCCTGGTCTTGGACTAAACCTCCCGTCTTGGATTCCCCCTCTGGATTTACCCTTGGATTGTTCGCCCTGGATTCACTCCCCCCGGTCACTAGCACTGCATGGACACGCCCCCCTGTCTCCTGACCGACTCTTGCATGATATTTTTCCCTATTGTTTCTTCACTTTTTGGATCGTGTCGCCCGCATAGGGCCCGGAAAGAACTGTTCCTGACATTGCCCCCAATGTATTCAAGGGAGAGGCTCTGAGCATCATGACAATACATTAGATAAGCAGTATTGAAATTGATGATGATAGTGATGATTGTGGTGTTGAAATAATGGAATGGCGCAAGTGAGGAATGTGAATCTGCCTCACTGAACATGTAGAGCTCATACAATAGCTATAAAACAGCACAGCTTGCTGTACTGTATCAGCCATGTGCAGCTGTAGGATGTGAGGCCTTCGTATGATACAGTGACTGGAGTAATGAAGTATATCAGATTTTGCTGTCATAGCACTAGGCTTACAGTTGGTTTCTTACTTTTCAATACAGGACATGGGGATTAAAGACTGAAAATCCCTGAATTGAATATTTTTCTTTTTGTTACCTCTGAAAAGATGGAATGTCTATTATTTTTAATAGCCAGGCTCAATCATGATCTGTTTTGTTCTCAGAATAAAATATTCCAGAATCCATTGTAGGCTTTTGGATTATTACTGTAGCTCAGTAATAAAGTAGTAATGTCGTGGTCCCCCTATTTTTTCATCTGCACGGGTGGCGGTGTAACAAGAGAGGCAGGAGAGTACGCAGGCACGCTAGTCACTCAGGTGAAGGAAGGAAGGCAGCAAAGCAAGGAGAGAGAGCATAGCGGAGCCAACTGCTGAGCTTGGGCTTTGACGCAAGAATGTGGGAAGAGGGTAAGGAAACTCCTACTTATACAGGAGGGGAAAGGGGAAAATGAGTCTGCAAATTTGGAGGCTTCAGAGTCATGTGCTCAGGCTCTGGGGCAGATGGCTTCCAGTGCGCAACAGTAATGTTCAATTTGGCGCGCCACTGCAGTCCCAAAAATGCAGAAGATTTAGGCCATTTATTTACATCATCGCATGTCACACAATGTCTTCTGTGTGGGTTATTTCCTGGGTTCATGCAAAATGTTTAAGTTCAAAGTTAACCTACAGAAGCTTATTTGTAGCACTTAATAGAACAGACGGGGAATTTCTAAAAAACTGATACAGCTACAGTACAGTTTGTCATCATTGGCATGTATGTTGAGCTTTTAAATGACTATTATAAATATTTGTAAAAGATGATCCCACTCATTTCCATGATGTAACCTCACCAGAGCAGTTTGGTGCAGGTGTTTCTCTCTCTGTGGCTCTTGTGTATCTAACACTATACACTTATTAAGGCTTGTGTTCGGCTAGCAACTGTGATATACAGGCACATAAACAAATATAGACTCTATACTTAAAAACTGGTAGCAATGCTTTCAGATGTGCAATTCTTCCAATCCATTTGGGTACCATGAATGATGTCCTTGTGAAAAGAGAACTGATTCCTAATGATTGGGAGTACAGTATATGTATCAGAAAATAATAATTTATGCCTATAATATAATAACATGTTCTTTTCATGATAGTTTGATTTTAATGCCGTTCTACGTTCTACATTGTTTTAATACAAGAGGATATTGGTTATTTTCTGAGGTATAGGTTTGGTATTTGCATGGAGTAATAGTTTTGTCTACAACTATACATAAAATGTACATCTGGCACATTGCAAATATCAGTGGCAGTAGACAGTATAATTGGAAGAACAAAACAACAGCATGCTGTAGTGTAAATTAAAATCTCAGGATTGTTAGTGCTGGGGGGAGTTAAGAGAAAGAAGAACTGCTAAAGATAATGTTAGAGATGGCAGATTAGAAATGCAATTCCAAAGTTCCAGGCTCAGACTAAATGTAGAGTTTCTAATTCATTGAGTATATTCATTCTGACCCTTTGATTTTTCAATCACTATTTTAACATTTGAACCTTCAATGCCCCAAAGCTGTAATCCAACAATTGTTTTATAGTTCTCCTTTAAATAATCAGGGACTTAAGACTTTAGGGAAACAAAGAGAAGAGATCCAATGGATGAAGACCATGTTTTAAACTGATTTTACTTTCATCAGTAGTCTATTTTTGATTCATTTACAATGTTTTCTAGCAGGTTTCGTGACACAAAGGATAGCATATACTCAAGTGTTGGAAACCGATTTCAGTATGAGATTGATATACTGTAGTGTTGCAGATTGTAACAAGTTTTCTAAATCCTGTTGAGATCAACTGTTTCATTTCATACATATGTCTTATTCATACAGTATATGGCATTTTACCTATTGCTCCAAGACCCCCTTAAAATGGAATGATAAACCTTGTTTGGTATTCTGTTCTGTAAAATAAATATGTACAGAAAATGATGCACAAAAGCAAAAGTCTTTTCGTCAGAGGTCAGAAATTTTCACACAGACCACTGTCAGGATGCACTTGAAGGACTTCGTATATACAGTATGTGTTGATAATGGGATGAGTTAGTGTTTTTACAGGAAAGAAAGGACTCATTTCAACCACCATTAAAGTGCACCATTTATGGAAAATGTACAGCTTATTCTTTGGTTGACACTGCAGAGGAGTTGGAAAAGTGTCGATCCGCCAAGTCAAACAACACTGCTGTATGTCTTGAATGACTAGAATTGAAAACCACTGCTTTACTTTCAGATTAAGTCTCCAATTTCTTGCTGTACTCATAAAGACTGCCACACACCACACAAAACTAATCATATCAGTGTTCTGTTTTTTAGCTAGTGTTCCTTATAGCTAGGATAAAAGACATGAACACATCTCCGGGATAAAAATCTAGAAAAAAGGAAAAACAAAGCAAGGAACAAAATAGTATTAAGGCAGTAAACTAGTAGATAAATTGCTTTGTTAAAGGGAAAATCCAGGTACATAAATTCCTGCTTAAAGTTTGTGAGAAACATTCAAGCATAAACAGATGAATCCTCCTACACTGCAGTGAAAAAGAGACATTTAGAGTTTTTTTGGTAAATGATCCGAAGGGAAACCGTAATGCTGTGGAAGAAATATAACAAATGACTGCTTTTTGAGCTGGTTATGGTTCTGCAGATGTGCATTGAAATGACACAGTCCTGATTGTTATCCTGACTGAGTTAAATATGCCACCTTTATTTCTTAAGTGTTTCACTTCACACTTAAGATTTGAAACACACTACTTAAAGAAAGTTGAATTCTGCATTTTATTTTACAGTTTTTCATCTTTTTCTTCTAAGATGAATCACAGGAGAGCAACATTTATTTGATAGCTGCATTTCCAAATCAACATTAAGTTACTTTGCTGTGTTGGAGCAGCATTACTGAAATGGAGTAGATTCATGGCTTTTTGACTTTACTCTTTCTCACTTCCATAAGCAGAGTAAGCAGTAGGAAGTGGCAGCTCATTTTTGTTAAAATTTGAAATGCTGTGCATTATTAAACTGGGCTTTGTGCTATTACCAAGAAGCTAACAGTTCACAGAATTTGTTCAATAGAAATATATATTTATTTAACAGCCTGTTCCAACTGACATCACACCTGTCTGCCATGTGTATTTGTGAAAGTTTTGATTAACGGTGAAATCACACAGCACCTGTAATACGCGGCTGAGTTGATGCAAATGAACAGGAGAGCTGTATCAAACTGATCATCTGAATTAAGCTGAAAGGGGGGGAGGGTATGTTAGAGAATTCCTACCAAGCCTTAAGTGACTGTTATAGTTAAACCATTAGGCAGCGTGTTCACTTCACTGCAAATTGACTGACGCTCTGAGCCAGGTCCTCCGGGAAGTATGCTTTTATTATTTGGACAGAGGGGACAGACCCAAATCCCTGTTTTTTCTCAACTGGCCACACCCCCCCATCCTTCTCTGCTCTCTCCCTGCCTCACCCCTCCTCCCCCTCCCACACCCTACTAACCCAAATCAAAGATCAAAGGCTGAATTTGTAAAGCAAATGGTTGAAGAGCTGCAGCCGGGTTTGATGAAAACCCACTTGCGGCCTCTTGGGAGATATTACCTTCCTCATTATTCCTGTGATTGGCCTTATTTCATCCAAGGATTACTGCACATTCTCTGACGGCTGATGAGCAGCTTCATGAATACACTAAATAATCTGGCGGCACTGGGCCAGCACTGATTACAATAGGGAGCTCAGAGGAAGCCTCTTCCAGTGCGAGCAGATAGCCTGCTGCACTGGGGCTTGTTTCCACCCCTCGCCCCCAGCTCAACCGCATCACGACAGCCGCGCTCATTACACCATTTTTCACTGTGCACCTCTCAGGTTGGCTGGTTCTGGGCAGCAGAAAGATAAACCAGGAATGGTTGGATGAGGCTGCCTTCCAGATGCTGTCTATCAGTTCCGACTGGAAAGGACAGGATCCCACGAGCATGAACACTGCAGCGTCCTTGCCTTATTGGAAAGCAAGTGCCAACTGAGTTTCCTTTTGTTACTCGGCAACCATTTTTAAGATGTTAACACAGCAAAGGGGGAAATGTGTGGTGTATTTTGCCTAGTGTCCAAGCATTTCAAAACCGAGGAGTATCATGGCACTTTTTCAAAAATTGTTACCAATGTACTCATTGTCTTACTGTATAAGATTTCAGCAGATTTACTGAGCAGTCTGGGATATTTTTGTACTGCAATTCCAGTGGCTGTCTGGGTTTGGATCTCTCCATCTCAGTCGGATATTGACCCCCCTCAGTTGAATACAAAAATACCTGGTTCACATGTGTCCCTTAGCATGTCCTCACTTATTCCAGAGAGACTTAGCATTGATCTGTGGAAGATTGTGCCTGACATGATTTAAAGCTTATTACTAGGATTTTCTTTATAATACAAATGCTTCACATTGTAATAAATACTGGGCAATCGGAGGTACTTTCCTTCAGATGAGACATTAAACTGAGGTCATGACTACTTAGTCATTAAAGATCCCATGGAGCTTTTCGGAAGAATATCAGTGTTAACCCTAGTTTAGAGGCTAAATTCCATTCTGTGTGTGTGTGTGTAATCTGTCCTTGAATTAATCACCTCATCAATTCAATTTATGAAGCAGTTTCTCACATCTCCACCTGATGTGTTGTTTTTTCGAAGCTGCTGGTGTACAGTGGCTGCTGCATTTCTGGAGAGGATATGGTGGGGTCCCCTTCTGTTCATGGGGAACTTTGAGTTTAAAAGCACTATATACATTTAAATTAGACATTACATTACACATACCTTTCAACAGAATTACAAATTATTTGCACTTTCCTAAATTGGAACTAGCAATTAGTAATGGTGATGTCACGAAAGCGTTCTTTCCGGACCCTATGCAGATGACACAATCCAGGGTTGAGTGAGAATACACGAGGGAAAAAAGGCATGCTGGATACGGGGATGAAAACAGTGGGCGTGTCCTTGGTGCACTGGTGTTTGGGGGAGGTGTGGCCGAGGCAAACAATCCAGGAAGAAGTCCAAGGGAGAATCCAAAAGGAGGCAAAAGGTCCAAGCCGGGCGGTCCATCCGAGACTGACAATTAAAAATGTGAACCGGGTCAGAACCGGCAGGGGGAACAGAAACTTCAAATCATAACAGAGCCAGGCGATTCCAGGTCCCGGGCTCGCACGATACGGGAATCAATGCAGAGCCCCGAACTGAGTGGGCGTCTGGCTTTTAAGGGGGGCTGGAAGAAGGCTGGGACAAGAGGAAGGTGCACAAAATCAGCTCCAAAGTGAAAGAGCCGGTGCGCCCTTTAGGGGGAGGGACTACAATTGTGACAGGTCAAAAGATATCACTACCACTGTACCACATAAGGGGAATGTGAAACTTAAGAATAAGCACCCATTGGAGGAACAGTGCATCTCTATGGAATCGCCCTTGTGTTTTGATCTTAACAAAGGTCATAATCAGCTAATGACTGGGCTCAGGCCTGAACTAGCAATGCCTGGATTTAGGGCTTATCCTGCACTTAAGCTAGTGTTTCTACCAGCTGGGCCACTTGAGCACTGCAAACTGATCGAAATTTACTTGAAAATGCAGCAAACACCAGGTACCAGGTGTCCAAATGTTCAACATTCTCTAATCACACAACCTTGCCTCTTCAATGTGCCAGGGTAAACCTGCAAATAAAAGACCCAAATATATTTTGATCAAGATGAATACCAGGGCTTGAAATTCACAGATCTATACCTTTCAAATAGTGAAAATCATGCATGCTTTGGGAGATCAATGTGACTGTAAAGTACGATGCTGAAAACTCTATGATGTTTGCAAGTTTATTTGCACTACAGTTGTATCAGTGATCTTTAGGTCTTTTATTTCAGAATGCATAAACCATCATCAAATACATTGCTCAGATGATAGCTAACAGGCACACTGAATTATTGACAGTTAATAAAACATTTCTTCTGCACACTGTGGCTGGGGTTTAAACAAACAGTTATTTTATTGTGCAGTATATTGAAAAAAGGGTGAAATCTGATAACAATAATAAACACACAGAGAAATTACTTTATCTCTGGAGTGAACCAGCAGTCAGCACTAATGTAATATAAGTCAATCAATCATGTTCTACTGCAGTGCTTTGGACTTTGTGAATTCTGTTAGCAGCTGTAGTACAGTAGCTGCTGTGTGAAACATTCTCCCAGGTGGTCTGACCTGGTGTGGATAGACAATTTACACTTCCCTTCGGTTAGTAACCCTGCTGGATTCTGGAGACAGTAGATGGATGGATCAAGAGTGCCCTAGTAGGTTCCTGTGAAGCTCCTGTGAAGCTTCTGCCAGCAACACACCCTCAGGTGCTTCTTCTGTCCTCCATTGTGAGATACAAACTGGCAGACCTACAGTATCTTCCACTGAGGTGCCTCAACCTCACCTTTGCACGTACAATCTCACAGGCTCACACAAGGGCTTGCTACAGATAGGATGTGACACTTGTCACAGTATATTCAGGAGGAAGTGGAAAGTGCAAAAAAGGAGCATGCCTCATCACACCTTATTCGAAAACCTTAATTGGTTAGTGTTATCCATTTTTTATTATTATAGCTCCTTATTCAGAGCAATTTATTAAACATACCATGGTTCATAAAAAAGAGAATCATTCAAAAACAACTGAAAAGAAATAGAAGACAAAAAACAGTTAAAGTGCAGCACATGCTGTCACGATTGTAGTCCCTCCTCCTTAAGGGCGCACCGGCTCTTTCTTGTTTGTATTATTCCCCGCACCTGCTCCTTCTTCCATTCTCCTTCCTGTTTCCCCTTTAAAAGCCAGACGCAGTCGCCAACCAAGGCTCTGCATCTGATTTCCACATTGTGCGAGCCCGGGACCTGGTTGCGCCTGGCTCCGTTATGCTTTTAGCTTCCTACTCCTGTTTATGTGCCCCCCACCAGTCCTGACCCGGCACCTGTTTTTAATCCCTTGTTTTGGATGGATTACCCGGCCATGGGTTTTTGCTTGTTTTTTGGATTGTTTGCCTCGGCCACACCTCCTCGGATCACCAGCACTGCACGCACACGCCCCCCTGTTTTCATCCCTGTCTTCCTGTATGACTTTTTCTCAGTGTTTCCTCACAATTCTGGATTGCGTCGTCCACATAGGGTCCAGAAAGAACTGTTCGTTACACATGCAGAATTAAAACTATCAATTGAGTGGTAAACGATGTGTAATTAAGGTATCATTGATTACCAAAAAGAAGGAATAAGCCATCAAGCAGAGCACAGTATCTTTTGATGGTTCACACCAATGTGAGAGAGGTCATAAGTAACTGTATGCTGTATGCTGTATGCTGTACCTGTGCAAAGGTGTACATGCTGATCAAAAATAACTGAACATGAAAACCTTTGTCTTGCTTTTGAAAATGTCTGTGGGCCCTTGTATTGTTGCGATTTTGAAATCATCTGTTGCCTTGGTCAGTGTTCTTTGGGAATTCAAATACCTCAGTTAAGTGTCCGTGTAAAGATTCCAAGATACAAAGATTAGATTATTTAACATTTTACTGCAACTTTATTAAAAGTCACATTGTACCATTTGGTAGTTTGTAGCAGATAATTGCATATCTCTCAGTGGTGACGTGAGTTTGCAATTGTAAAACACATTCTATCAGTTTACAAACTTGCATAGCTTGAAATAATGAGATTTGAGATTTATCGGCGTATGCTGCTGGTTAGATTCATTTTGTCTCTTCACAAAGCTGAAATACAGCTTTGTCAGCAATGTCTCTTCCCAAAGCTCAATAGTGTATTTAACAATTGATCTATGACAAGACCCCACTGACTTTCAGGAATTTAGCAGTATATTAAATATACAGTTCCTTGCGAAAGTATTCGGCCCCCTTGAACTTTTCAACCTTTTGCCACATTTCAGGCTTCAAACATAAAGATATAAATTTTTTATTTTATGTGAAGAATCACCAACAAGTGGGACACAATTGTGAAGTGGAACGAAATCTATTGGATTTTTGAAACTTTTTTAACTAATAAAAAAATGAAAAGTGGGGCGTGCAAAATTATTCGGCCCCCTTGCGTTAATACTTTGTAGAGCCACCTTTTGCTGCGATTACAGCTGCAAGTCGCTTGGGGTATGTCTCTATCAGTTTTGCACATCGAGAGACTGAAATTCTTGCCCATTCTTCCTTGCAAAACAGCTCGAGCTCAGTGAGGTTGGATGGAGAGCGTTTGTGAACAGCAGTTTTCAGCTCTTTCCACAGATTCTCGATTGGATTCAGGTCTGGACTTTGACTTGGCCATTCAAACACCTGGATACGTTTATTTGTGAACCATTCCTTTGTAGATTTTGCTGTATGTTTGGGATCATTGTCTTGTTGGAAGATAAATCTCCGTCCCAGTTTCAGGTCTTTTGCAGACTCCAACAGGTTTTCATCCAGAATGGTCCTGTATTTGGCTGCATCCATCTTCCCCTCAATTTTAACCATCTTCCCTGTCCCTGCTGAAGAAAAGCAGGCCCAAACCATGATGCTGCCACCACCATGTTTGACAGTGGGGATGGTGTGTTGAGGGTGATGAGCTGTGTTGCTTTTACTCCAAACATATCGTTTTGCATTGTGGCCAAAAAGTTCGATTTTGGTTTCATCTGACCAGAGCACCTTCTTCCACATGTTTGGGGTGTCTCCCAGGTGGCTTGTGGCAAACTTTAGACGAGACTTTTTATGGATATCTTTGAGAAATGGCTTTCTTCTTGCCACTCTTCCATAAAGGCCAGATTTGTGCAGTGTAAGACTGATTGTTGTCCTATGGACAGACTCTCCCACCTCAGCTGTAGTTCTCTGCAGTTCATCCAGAGTGATCATGGGCCTCTTGGCTGCATCTCTGATCAGTCTTCTCCTTGTCTGAGCTGAAAGTTTAGAGGGACGGCCAGGTCTTGGTAGATTTGCAGTGGTCTGATACTCCTTCCATTTCAAGATGATCGCTTGCACAGTGCTCCTTGGGATGTTTGAAGCTTGGGAAATCTTTTTGTATCCAAATCCGGCTTTAAACTTCTCCACAACAGTATTACGGACCTGCCTGGTGTGTTCCTTGGTCTTCATGATGCTCTCTGCGCTTTCAACAGAACCTTGAGACTATCACAGAGCAGGTGCATTTATACAGAGACTTGATTACAGACAGGTGGATTCTATTTATCACCATCAGTCATTTAGGACAACATTGGATCATTCAGAGATCCTCGCTGAACTTCTGGAGTGAGTTTGCTGCACTGAAAGTAAAGGGGCCGAATAATTTTGCACGCCCCACTTTTCATTTTTTTATTAGTTAAAAAAGTTTCAAAAATCCAATAGATTTCGTTCCACTTCACAATTGTGTCCCACTTGTTGGTGATTCTTCACATAAAATAAAAAATTTATATCTTTATGTTTGAAGCCTGAAATGTGGCAAAAGGTTGAAAAGTTCAAGGGGGCCGAATACTTTCGCAAGGCACTGTACCCATTTTTAGCATACCAGAGATATTTTAGTCTAACTTCTAAAGAGAATAAAATGACAAAACCCTGCTAGTAGCTTGTCTCATAATGACAAACTAGTTAAGCAGGTTGTGGAAATTGTTGTATAAGACTGCAAACTGTTTGATCCCTCTGTAGTGCTAACATAATTTCTGTGACAAATTGAAGATTTTGGACACACAGTACAGTACCATGACATACATGTAGTAGGAGTAGGAATTTATTAGGTATTAGGTAGCTTTTAAAAAAGATTATAATTTTATATTTAGTTCATTCATATAGATGTCATAATCATGGAAGATTATTTCTGATCATATTACACATATCTATATTGCGATCATTTGGATAATTTAACTTTTTTGTTAAATGTCTGGTACATTCAATAGACAACTATTACAAATTATTGACGTGAAACACAGAAAATAAATAATTCTAAAAACCACAATGATGATTTTTGCATTTAATTAAAATTCTTAATTTAAATTATATGTTTTATAAAAATATATGTTGCAAATACAGTATATTCACACACTAAATGCTCAGTGCGTCCTCCCTTTTACAGTATGTCTCTTTCATCCTGCAGTCAGGACTGAATTCAACCCTGATTGCAATGTCTTCCTGAGAGCACAGCTCTCAGGAGCCAGAGGCTCTTCTTGGTCAAAAGAAGGGCAGGATACCCAGGGCATTTCCTGAGCACAGACAGTAAACCCGGATGCTTTGGCCTGTATTCCCTATAATAAAGATCATGTACAGTAAAGATATTGAACAATGACCCCTGAGAATTTAAGACAGCATAATATTATATTATAAAATTTCAGTTACAAGCAATTACAGGCAATAAAAATGTCAGTATTACTAAAAAAGGTATAATAAGTGTGCAAGTTAAAAAACCGAATAGAGTGTTATTTGATCTTATTTAATTTATATTTGGGCAGACTTTAAGGTGATATAATGCATAATGAAAGGTGCTATATAATAAAAGTTATTATAATTACTATTATTAAAGTAATTGCTGCAAGTTAAAACTGCATCCTGAGTAAATAGCACAAAACATAACAGCTGGATATCTCAGGCCTGTGCTCTGATTTCTGAAGACCATCAGAGATCAAATAAAGATGATCAGATTATTATCTCCAACCAGCCCAAAGTTATAATAAAAACTGACTGAATTTCACATTATATTGTCATCATATTGTTGAACATTTTTAAACATATTGTTCAATCTGGCAACTGCACACACAGCAATTTGATTATTCTTTTTAATGGCAAATTCCAATGTGTTTGAGAGCACCTAATTTCTCCAAGTTTCACCATCAGTGACTTCTCGACTAAAATGTGTTACTTGCTCATTAGGAACTAACAGTAATAAAATTGAAAAATCACATAGTAGGTGATTCCTGTAAGTAATGGGAACAGCTGTTTCTAGACCTCATGCATGAACAGCACAGATTGGCAATAAAAACAGAAAAGTTTTGATAGAGAGCTATCTGGAATATGATGTGTTTTTGTTTAACTGGGAAAAAAAAGTCACTTTACTTGACTGTAAAGGGCATCAACACCTACTGTACTACTAGACAGGGGGAATTTTATTGCATAAAGTGACAATGAAAGTTCTCAAGGACAGATATACCTTCTTTTAAGCTTTGTATTAAACTTATCTATGATTATGAAAGTGGCTGTGTAATATCACTCTCCCAGGGTGAACAAGCTGCTGAGCTGGGGAGCAAATAGCACGCAGGGAATAACCAGAGCTGCACGTAGACCAGAGGGAGCTAGAAACACGCACTCTGGGATCACGGGGTCCCAGATCCAAAGGGGGAGTCCAGGAGGAAGCAAGGAGGCGAGGTCAAAACAAGAAGGGTCGAGAATCCAAGCAAAGCACAAAACAGGTAATAAACACAAAGACAACGCTCGAGGTGCTTGATGTCCAAGCTCAATGGCCGAGCCCCGAGCTGTGTCAGGTCAGAGTATTTATTTTGAGGAGTACCTGGAACGGGTGTGGTGGTAAACCGACTCCACGTGCTGCGAGTCTCCAGGCGGATAGTTTTCTGCAGCAGCCAGGGGAGGGGAGACAGGTTGATGATGATGTCACTGGCTACTGCATCAGAGCTAGCTCACCCCGCAGAGCCGGCACTGACAGGCTGTGATCTAGACTCCTATTTGTCTTTAAAACAGGCAGGTTCAGCACCTGCAAACGCTGAAACCCCAAATCTCTGAAACCAGTGTCACAGAAGCGTCTTTGAGTTCCAATGGCATTAAAACAGTGCATGTCAAAGCATGCCAGTCAATACAGTCACTTGTTTCGGACTTTTTAGGAACACAGTAAAATCATTTGTAAACTTTGAAGTTTCACACATGCAAATCCCCCATGCTGTATTTCGAGGAGTATACATTTATTTCAACCAGAGGATCTATGCCCAGCACCAAGGGCATTATTGGCAGAAAGTAAAGGAGGAGTAGGCCTGTGTAAATACTGATATTCAATTGCATACATTAGATCAAATGGAAACACTTATTTATTAATTTATAGTAATGAAGAAATACAATTGTAGCAGACAATCTCCAATATAGATGGTAGAACATGTCCATTACAGGGCCTACGCCCAGTAGTGCTGGTTTCCATTAATATAGTTGTGTGGACTGGGGTAATTGGGAAACGTACTAGCTCACTCAAGGTACAAAACTCTGCTGTAGAACTTTGAACCTTCAGCCCTCCAACTACAGAGATCTGGCATTACAATCTGGCTATGAGGACAAGGTACTTGAAATCCCAAGAAGAATCAGCTCCTCCTGCAACATGTCTTTGAAGAATACACAGCGTATAATCAACACTTTAAGGAACAAATACAAAAATCTGCATTACAGCATAATTAAGGAAGAGATGGCATGATTTTCTTTCAAGTAGAGTGCAGAATATACTGTGTTAGCAAATAGAAAGGGCATACAGTACGGGCCACAGATATGTTTAGGTCTTTATGGATGACAGCCTTGCTATATTGATGTGGCAGCTAGAATCCTCAAAGATCAAACCAAGTAGGCCTTCGTGTCTAAGAATACTAATAACCTCCTCTTCTCCCATGAGGCCTTCAAAAATATAAACAAGCCAAATGAAAAATCACATGGCATCCCGATAAAGTGTCTGTCCTGGGATCAAAGCTGGTGGAAGAGGGCGCCTGTCATTGCTTCATTTTGGATGTTTACAGATGCAGAAACAAACTTGTAGAAACAGGAGCCAGAAGTATGGTCAGAGCAGAGGTCATGCAAAAAAGACATGGAGTTACAGCAGGGAAGAACTGATGCTTCTATACTGCATTCTGAGTAGGAGGTCCAAATTAAATTGGGGCAAATTGGACAGATTTGGTTAGAACCGCATCAGCAAGAGATGTTAGTCATCGGGCTAGCAAGAGTTTATGCTCCAATGCCACATGTTCACATCAAGAGATTGACAACAAGGCTACAGATTGAGGCTGTTGGAAAATAAAATGTATCAATACATAAAAGTACCATGCCTGCCCTTACTTTAAAGAGTGACCTAAAAGAAGAGTTTCATTACTGCGAAACAATACAGCATCACTGTAACACTGGCTAAACCACCCCAAAATAATCTGCAAATCTAAATATTAGGAAGAAGTTCTAACAGGGTATGTAAGTGACAAAGCATCAATTCCTTTAAGCACTGTATTTAAAGAAAATCTAGGAGGTACACACAAGGGATAGGGTGGATTCCATAGGAAAAACCTCTGGTATAAAAATTGTGGGGCTACTTCTAAAGCTTTATGTCTCAGAAAAATTCATTTCCTGCACCAGTAAAATGTAAGTCTAAGTGTTTTAACCCTTTATGCAAACTACATTCAGTAGAAACATTTGCAGTTAACTGTGAACTGTCTAGGCAGACCTAAAAATAAGGAGGATGTTATATAAGAAACGTAATGATGTCTAAATATAGTTCCATTCCTTAGGCAAACAGTGAACCCTCAAATTTGAAAGGGAATGATGCTGGAGCCCTATTTGTACTGAAGAGTGGACACAAACATAGAGATTGATAATGATGGAGTACACATGGGACTGTGAAATTCAATGTTACAGAAACTGACCTGCAACTCAACCATAATAGTGGCTACAAGGTTTATCCATCCATTTTTCCAGAAACCTCCCAGTATGTCTTTTGACTGGTGAAAGAAATGGGATCTACAAAGTTCATATTAAAATAAATAAATTTGTGCCAGCAGCTACAGTATATCACCCTGCAACTCACAACTGGCAACCCACTGAACCTATGCAGTTGTGAGGATGGGAGTCCTCCTGGGAAAAACTAAGGTTGCTCTTGGAAGAGGTGTTAGTGAGGCCAGTAGGGAATGCTCACCCTGAGGTCTATGTGGTCCTAATGCCCCAGTATAGTGATGAGACATAATACCGAGGTCCTGAGTCTCTGTGGTCATTAAAATTCCCAGGGTGTTTCTCGAAAAGAGAAGGGGTGTTACTCTGGCGTCCTGGCTAAATTTCACCCTGGCCTTTACCAGTCACGGCCTCTTAATAATCCCCATCAATAAATTGGCTTTATCACTCTGTTCTCCTCCCTCCTCTGTTCTCCTTTCTTTTCTAAAGACCACGACATATAACATTCAAGAGCTTTTGCTCCAGAAAATAACACCAATCCTTTACATCAATCCCAGGAAAGCCTGTTCACAGTGTACAGTACAAAGAAACATAAATAAAGGGTGGCATTGTTTTGCCTAGCTTAACCAAAAACACTAGTTTTTCAATGTGAATAGATATGAGCAGGTATGTCAGATGATAAAAAAATAAGTAAGAAAAATGACCTGAGGGAGACAAAGACTGAGACTCTATTCATAAAGCCTTTTCCACTCTTCTGAAAAAGGAAAGCCAAACTCCTAATGTGACAGAATCAAAAAGAGACATTTAAAACTGCCTACAGGGATTCTTAAATTAGCATCCTGAAATAATCATGTGACACTTCACAGATTCATTGTTTTCTTTTTACTAATTAGGAATAAAATGTTTACACCTTGGCTGGTAGCAAAAGCTTTATGAATATAGCTCACATTTTCTTGCTTGAGAATTCTCTGGAAGCTGGTCCTGTGGTTCGATACCAGAGCTCCTGGAGTTGTGCACCGAACCTGACAAAGCATTGAGGGTAAACCCTTGAGTTTTTGGACATTAACACCACAATCTTGAAAGAGCAAAACCTAAAGACATTTCCAATAAAAACAAGTATTAGTCCTTAAGGTAGTGCTCTCAGCCTTTTTTTTTTAGAATATACATGGATATGCTCTTTGTATTGAGCTGATATAATACAATTTACCTGTTTTTTTTTTTTAAATGGATTCTAGCAATTACATTCTGTCTTAAAAGGTAACTAAACTCTGCAAAACAAAGCAAAAAAAAATCACCCTCTCCCCCAAGAAGAATGCCTGTTCAGCACTCAGCATAAAGGCTCTTTGAGCAAAGTAAATACTTTGTTATAAATTAAGATGTATCGGTAATAAATTCAAGGCTGGGTACTAGCAGCCCTTCCTGGTCTTCCAACTATTCCCATGTTTTATTTTGTGTCCCTGCCATGAGCGATGATTCACAGCAGCCACAAATTCTTGTTTTCAGAATGCTATTGTATACTCCAGGGTTTTCATTAAGTTTTACACTGGCAGCAGGAATTTAAAGCTGCACAGCTTTCACTCATGCCATTAACCCTCTGTGCTGCGTGCAAGGCCTCACACTGAGTTGCACCATTCTTGCATGTGCATCGGCATCAAAATTTCAACACAATACTGATAACGCAGACGCTGCAGTACAGAAAGTTTAATCAGTCAACATTCCTATAAGAACATTTCATTTTCATCTTCATACCTGTGGTACAATGTGAAGGAAGCTTCTGCCTTGAGTCTCCTGCCTTATTTCCCTCATTACAGCATGTTCAAAACAATAAATGGCATTACCTTTCTACAAACCTGCAAAGGGCTGTGGTATGTGTCACACTACACAAAACACAGACAATTATCTTTCCCTTAGATATCAACACATTCAGTGTCAGAAGAATCAATCAGGCCTCTGGCATCACTAGGTCTCCCCTTCACGAGTTTAAAAAAAGAACAGATTTGTTATGCATTCTCTTTTGGAAAAGTTTTTTTTTTGCATCTGAGTTTAAGGATTTAAAAAACATCATGCTTTAAATACAGTTTTTCAATTTTTAAATGCAGATGTAAGAGGCCTTTACTCATCAGGATTATTAAAAAACTAGTATTACTAAACCATGTCAACAAAAAATAAATTATTAGACGCAAACAACACTGTTACCATTGAAAATCCAAGAGATTGTAAAGAATTACATTAATTTCATTAGGAAATCAGTTGCATTATTTATTTACAGGATTCCTGGCAGAGAAAACTAAAACAAATTATGTTTTGGTCAAAGCTCAGTCATGTAATCCCAGTTTCCCAGAATGCACTTAATCAAAGCGGACTGTACAGTCCCAACTTCCCAGAGTGCACTTCATCAAAGGAGACTACACAAAAAAATCTACATAGTTGAAGAGGACAAGAGCCTGTATTATTCTGTGAGCTGAGAATTATCCTATGGGAAGATGCCTTTTCTTGCAAAAGGCATATTTCCCACTAGAAAGGAGAGTAGCCAATCTCTAGTATTAAGATAACTAAATACATTGAGGCTTCAAACTGACCTTTTATTTTTTCCCTCCTATTATTATTTAGTGCTTTTAATAATATTCATTATCTGTTCTATTTTTTGCTCACTGGATAGAGTAAAAGTTTTATGGTTATTTTTTGCATCTATCCATTATCACTAAGCTGCTTATCCTGTGGGGGCTGTGGTATGCTGAAGCCTATTCTGGAAGTATAAGGCACAAGGCAGGACTGACAGCACATAACTGCTCTCACCCTCGACAGCATGCCAGTCCATCACAGCTCCAGGGAGACAGGGAGAAAGTCAAGACTGGCTAATTAACTGTAGTCAGAATTGGAAGAAACCAGATCACAGGGTAAAGTCTCACACATGGAAGCCATGCAAACTCCACACAGATGTCTGAGGTCTGAATTGAGCACAGTACCGTGCAGCTGAGAGACAACAAAGCTACTGTACCTTCCATGCTGGAATGCAGCTCTGCTTTCATTTATACACTCCTCAAATGGTGTGCTGTTGTTCTTTTCTACTAGACAAAATAATCTGAGATTCAAACTGAACCCCTTAGTTGGTTCAGCCTTTTTAAAAGCAATCTGCTGCACTTTAGAAAGGAAAAAAAAAACGTCATAATTGATATGAAATAATTGCAGTTTCTGTAATTATCACTTTTTGCTGTTTTTTACACACAGCGGTAGGGCGCCTTTGAACAGGCTACAGTCACACAATGTTGTTTTTTTACCAGGAATCTGACATACAGTAGTCCGAGTTTTCTGAAATATTGTCACAACTATATTATAATGGCTATGCATTTTTTCAGCATTCAAATCATGTTCTTTCATTACAGACTTGGGTCAAGATCAAAAGGAAAGTATTCCAAAACAAAAAAACACATTCTAGACAATGTTAAAAATATGACCAGATACTCCAGAATGTCTAGTAAGACTGTTGCCTACTCCATTCAGGTTGCTCTGGAAACTGCAGTTCCAGGGTAACCTGTTCTTCACAATAGGCTTAGATTAATACATGTACATTCCAGGTTTTAAGAAGTTAAAATCTTGGTTACTAAATACACATTACAGCCATAAAGCATGCCATTTCATACACAAAACAGTTGACACAGAAGAATCATTTAGATTTATGTAATTATAGTTGCCTTTCTTCCTTTAAATCACATCTTGTACATTTGAGCAACTGTTTCATAGTAGACAAATCTTTCAGATAGAAACATAATTAGAAAGATTATGCACAGAAAAATAATTCATTTTTGAAAGCGCTATAATTTGAAAAGACACATTGAGCACTGTGAAGATGCTTGTATCGTTACCGTTAAACTCTTCTTATGTTCTCTGACAGAGTGCTTTGCAATGTATTACTACAAAAATGAGCAGGTGCAAGAAGCGAAGGTGTGCATATGGTGGACAATAGGAAGTGTGTGAAAATGGATATGGAAGGTGATCAGCTCATTAACTTGGGAGATGCTCTTATCTAGACCTATCAGTATCAAAAGAAAGATTTCAATAGACAAGAAAAAATAAAATATAACATGATGTGATAATAAAAAACACATAAATACCAGTAATGCAATAATCAATATGATACCATGCCATTGTCAATAGCAGGGATTACTGTGCTACATTCAAGAACAGCAATCCTGCGTAGTAGAGGAACATAATGAGTTCAGCAGGGCTCCTAGGATCACAGACAGAAGCCATCTGAAACTGTGGGCATCTAAAGGGCATTTTCATGTTGGTTTTTAATCATTGGACTAACAATAACATTCCCCCTGATTCACTGGTGCCCGTGAAGAGACTTTGCACTTTTTTCAGGAGATTTTGAAACTCAATGCTCTACACATACTGTTGCAAGTACATGGGAGTGATATCCTATTGCACTGCATTACTGCCCAAATGAGTGACACCATCTAGCAGTGCCTTGCCCAGCTTCCACATCCTTCTTGCACAAAATAAAGTCACAGTGCATGAATTAGCTTTTGCCATAGAAAGATGCCTGCCTCCAACAAATGTGTGCAACCTCTATTATAATTCCAGCCTTTGAATAAATGCAGTCTGAACCTGTGGCAATCCCATCATTTGAAGTAAAACACAATTGCAGGGAACCCAAAAGGTACTGCGGCAGGTAACAACACAACTTACTCTATCCTATTTGTAGGTGATGAACACGTAAAAAGGATAATCAATTTGGTTATGAGCAACTGAGGGAACTGAGGGAAATCGAGGAATGGGATTTATTTCTGGTATATCGCTCTCGTAATGCGCAACACTCAACAAGCCTTCCTTATACAGTAGGCAGCTAAAAGCCACTAAGGATCATTTCATTTTCTTCAGCAAATAGAGAGGAATTTTGATTTAAGAGGTCATTTTTTAATCCCTACTCAGTACAAGCCTAATCCCTTGTCGAATGGTATTGTTTAGCTATTGATAAATATGCTGTAAAGAGGGTTCAGTTTGCCATAATCTTTTGTAAACATATGTAAGGCTTACAGATGTAACTGAAAGGACACTTGGGTCAAACGAGCTTGAGGAGGCAACCTAGTTTTGTTCTCCTTTGTGCACATTGTCCTGTGCCACGGAGGAAGGTGTTCTATTGGTGTTTTGGCAATGTTATTTAGACCTGGTCTTCAACTCTGGGACATGTTACACAGAAGTTTGAGAAAGTCTTGTATTGTTGTGTGAATTATTTCTCTGTGATAGACAAGCTCCTCTGTCCAGCAGGCATATTTCTAGGCATTCATGTTATTTAAGATTTAATTAATATTCATAAATGTGACACATGTATTTCTAAATCCCCACCCCTGTGCAACAGTGCTTCTGCTATTTTAAGGAGAGGAATTTAATTTAGTATCCCTCAATCTTTGTGTCAGTTTCAGATAGTATAAGGACAAGATCAGATTTTTCATTCTTAAATGCAGTACAAGGCTTTTACTGGTAAACTGCAAGAAATTACAAAAAATATTGAACTTTATGTACCTTACATCTTAAATCCAGGCACTTGTGAAGCAACCGGGTGGAATTATTTGTACATTTAACATTTTAAAACTGTTAAAGTTGTTCAACTGGTACTACAATAGCACACTGCCAAATGTAGGAAAATATCTCAGCTGAAACCTCAATCTACACATCTGCAATCTGGAGCACTAAGTATTGTTATATTACTAATTTAGCCTTTTCAGGTAAAGATGTAAGATGTTATGTAAGACAGTACATAGGATGTCATTATTCCTTGTAAAGCAGTAAGATTTTATGACAGAGAAATATTCAGGCATAAATGAAAAAAATATATTGTTATACTAACTGTATATTTGGCAAATTATACTGTCGGCTGAAAATTGAGAATTGGCTGAAAATTGAGAATCATTAAATTTGTTTTTTCCATGACAACATGGTTCATGCTATTAAAAGATGATGCTCAATGAGGAGGCCTTTATTGTGTCAAAAAAGCTGATGTACACAAGAGAAAGGGCATAGTAGTTTATTAGTGGCGATTATTACTGCTGGTAGAAAAAGGAAGCAAGTATCAATTTATAAATATTTTTCCTCCAAAAAAATTGAAAACGAACTATTAACAACATCAAAATGAATAAAAGCACCACTTCACCCCTGTTCCTCCTTTTCGAGTCTCTGAAAAGTGGCGTTCATTTTAAATTAGCCTGCAATCTCCAGAGTGAGTGTGCAATCGTTTTCAAAAGTAACATCTGGAACAGCTTAAGTTCGCAGCTTTTCGAAACACTGCTGTTTATAACACTTTCATACACGAGCTGGCCAGAAATGACAATATTTTTATACTGCTGCAAGGAAAACACCTAGGAAAAATTAATAGTAGGACAATCAAAACAGCAAACTAATTTTTACATGTGATGTAGATTAAGGCCTGGTACTAACAGCTGTCCCTGGGCAGAACACACTCTAATATAATTATGAAACATTTGCGAGAAAACATCTTCTTCTGCTCTTCTTTTCCAGCTGTTTCAGCTTTATGTTCTACCATTTTGGATGAACTTCAACATGACACAGCACCACATTTCTGACTATGTCCTAGCGATGTGAACAATGATTTCTCAGACAGCGGGAGAACGTGATAACTATGGAGAAATGGATTTAAGACAATATGCTAATTCCACAGTTTAGAGCTGCTGTTCTTCAAATGACTGTTTCTTGATTCAAAGCTATTAAACAGGCTTTCATATTTTAATGCTCACATGAATTTTCTGAATCTCCAGACGTTCAATGAGGGGAGGTAGTCAAAGGAGGAGTTAGGACACTATTTAATCCATCTTGCTCATTGTGATTTGCAAGTCACTTGATGTTCTGAGAATTCTATTCATCCCTTTCTTGAAGGATGCCATATAGTCTGTTCCAAATGTGTTGTGAGTGATGGTTGCAGACTCCTACAAACTTTTGTCTGAAGTATTGCTTCCTGTTTTCTGTCGTGAATAAGCTTCATTTCCACTTGTGCTGTTGCTGAACTTTAAGTCATCCCTGGAGCTGATTTGGTCTTTCTAGATTTTTACTATACAAATCAAGTCTGCATGTAGTCTTCTCTGTTCCAGGCTTAAATTAAAAGGACTAAAACCCAGGGCTTCAGGATGAAGTGGGTCAAGGCCAGCACAGGATTTTGCATGTACATAAATAAAAATTTGGACACTACAAATTCAAAAATAAAAACACACATAAAAGAGATTTCAGTGTTAAAAGTGTGGAATTTAAATCAAAGGACATTACAGTAAAATTGTACAATTGTAACACACTAGTAAGACATCATTTAGACTATTGTGTATAATTTTGCTAACCAAGTTGTAAAAAAGATAGTGCTGCTCTGGAATCAGCTGTAGTTGTTAAAATTGATGTTCTGCCTTCTTTCAAGAAATGGCTGAATAGTCTTGTCAGATTAGTCAGCCACTAACTACCAGCTTGATGGGCCAAATGGCTTCCTCTTGTTTGTAACCTTCCTTGGACTTATGTCCCTTGCTCTGCATAAAGCACTTTCAGATCCCTTGAGACGAAAAGAGCTACATAAATGCAATAAATACTAATAATTAATAGCCGTCAAATGGGAGGAAATGTGTGGCTATGTCTTCCCTAATTCTGCAGAATAGACAGAAGGCTCAATCATCCACAGCCAACCAAAATCTATCTACAGTATCTTTCATGTGAGGGCAACACCTCAGATTGTTAGGATAAAGCGGTCTCTAAATGGACAGTGTAACAGGTCAGTTACAATGCATTACCAACCATTTTTGCATGATTAGCTGTTTTGGTCATAAGTCTAGAGTTCCTGTACAAAGATTTAAATACTTACTGCTAGGCATATTTTTGATCTGTCAGTATTTTCATCTTCTTCTGTTTTGATTTTCCTGAGATTTGTAACTATCAAAAATATAGCAAATTCTGCCAGCAGTGCAAATGAGATTTTACATCTAAGCATTCTATCCTGTATAAATATTTTATGAATAAGTCTTACTTTGACACTGGGGAAATAGAATAACTGTTTTAAAGGTTGTGTGTCTTCAAAAGATATCTAACTTTTAAATTTAGATACAACCTGAAAACTAACCTGAGTTGCAGGCTAGAAACCTAAAAATATTTGTGATACATTGACTAATTTCTAAAAAAAAATGCTGTTACTGCTGGGTGAGACACTTTCCCAGCCTGTATGTTTCAGTAACTATATTTTTGTTTCTAAACAGCTGTGTCAGATCTTTCCCACATCTGCTGGGTGTTGTGTAGTGTTATCAGACATAAATCCAGTGTCACTGTTTATCCAGAGTGTACAGTATGTGCACTTAGCCCAAGCATTTGACAAGGCATCACATTACATGGTGAACTATTAGAATGAATGTACTCCAGCCCATTAAAGAACTTTCAAGCTCCTTTTTACGATGATCTTGTCCAGCCAGCACTTAAATAGTCTTTATATATATTTAATGTTAGGATGCGTTGACTATTATGTAACATTGAACACAGTGTGGCTGAATGAAGTTACTCTCTCCATTCACAGCAGATCTAGGGATTCTGCCCCTATTTTATTAATGAATCGGTCTAATTAGAGGTGAACATAAAGGTATGGATTTTTATATTGGCTTTTATTTTGTTTTAGTTTTGGCCTTTGCATATTGAGAAAACATAAAAATAAATCTCCTCTAGAATGTGTAATTTTGTCATTTTGAAAAATTAAAAGAAATAGCCTGATGAGTAGCTCATCTCTCCGCTGCACTTTTTGTACCATCATGGAAGAGAGGTGAAGATACCCAATACACATGTGCAGTATAAACTGCCCTCTTCTCACACTCAGTCACACAGCACACAGAAGTACTAAACCTACAGGACTGAATGAGCCTGAGTTCTCATTGACAACAGAAGCACAGGCTTCAGGCAGGCACAGGCATCTCGGCATCTAGTCTGGGAAAACTAACTCACCATACCTGACCATTCTTGCTCAACTGAGAGCCATTTTAGAACCCACTCACGGCATTTGACACAGTCAGTGTCTAGACTTAGGAAGTTTTATTTAATGTTGTGCTTTTATGTGACCACAAGAACTTTGAGGAATTAAAGGTACCTTGAAGTACAAGTAAGATGTAGTTATCTGACCAGACAGTTATTTTGTGCTAAATAATGATTAAGCATGACAATTCTGGTCTTGGTGGTCTTTTTGGCTGTTATAAAGGGGGAATGAGGTGGAGAAGGAAACTGAGATAGATACAGGTTACACTTAAACACACACTGTATCTCAGGAGAAGCGTGAGAAACAAACCTTAAGAGATTGCGGAATAAATCCATTTTCTTTTTAGAAACCCTGGCATCTGCCTGTTTCAAGGTGAGTAATGTTTGCTATTAAAATGCTGCCGAAGTCCAACATCACCCTTGTTTTTGATCCCACAAGATAGGAAAAACATGTAGGGGTGTAATAAGTAAAGCCATGAGTAAAACTCCATTCTCAGTCCTTACCTCAGCTTAGCTCAACTCCTTAATCTTTCCCTGTTCTGTGGGTGGTATTCTTCTACTGCAAAAATAGAGTTTCAACACTCGCATAAAATCATTTCTGACAGGTGTTTTTGGGCCTCAGAGGGAAATGAGTATTGGTAACTTTATCCCATTTATTAATAAACGGTGGACTATGAGTCAAATTCCCGCATTCTGTAGCCTCAGAAGAAAGGCATGTACAGCCACCATTGTAATTTGCTGCTTTTCTTTAAAAAGTTTAATGTTATGCTAGTGCCATGTTCTTGTTAATTTGCTTCTGAATTCACAGTAAAAGTAATCACTGGCACTACATTTTCTAGTTGATATATATAGCGGTGATTAAATAACACAGCAGATAGTAAACAGGATAACAGAAGACACTTCAAAAACTTTTAAGCCTGCAAAAGCATGGTTGGAGAACATGTGGTTTTCATAAGACTTCTTATGAAGATTGTGCACAGCTTTGAATGTGACTTTTGTTGGCTCTTAGGATATTTTTAGAACAATTTAAGAAGGTAACAATCTGTCACACCTGCTATTTACTTTTGACTGATGTTTTTGGCTTTTGCATTTTCTGGTGCTGCAGTTCTGAGATCTGCATCATTACTTTAGGAATATTTGCCGATCTGCAGTGCAAGAATTTCACTCAAAGAGGTTCTCTCAGTGCACTTTCTGTACTTGGAATCATTTCTGAAAAGGTTCTTTAAAACTTAAATAACAGGCTACAGTATGCTATTTAAAAACAAAGTATGACATGCTTCCCAGAATGGGTTAATAACTTTCCACTTAAAATACACTCAGCTGTTACTTGAAGCATGTTTGAGCCCTAAAACATGCACTGCATCTCTCCATCATTACTATTTCTTTTACAGGTCCTTGAGTAGTTCTAAAATTAGATTTATTCCTACTTTAACACATGGAAATGGTAGTGAACTACTTACCAGGACTCACCACACTAACTCTTTCCCAGGCCATTACTATCCAAAATATATCCTGTTGATGCTGTTGCGTTTAATAAAATCAATCACAAACCATATGATCATCTTTTCACAGAGTCTTTGTTTCTCAGTGCCCCTGTCCCAATGCCTTTTGTACTATGGTGCAGAGCCTTGAGATGCACCTGTCAACAAGGGCCAAATTCACAGTGAAGCTGACAGAAATACAATTAGCCTACACACCCATGGGGCCTAACATAGGTGGTCATGTACAAAGTCAGGTACCGTGGTTAAAGAAGTATCGAGGGACAGTTAGTGATTGGAGAGATATTTACATGTCAGGGATCTGTATTATTAAGGTATTTAACACAGCACCACTGCACTTTTGTTCATGTTGATGATAGGATACTGTATACAAGAGCAAGATATTTTCAACTTGTCTACCTCCATTACTCTATGACTGTAACTGTGGAAATTCATTCACCTCATTATGTTTACACTAAAACAGGTAAAACTGAGGTTCTACCTATCACGTTACAGGGAAAAAACAGAAAACAAAATGCGCACAATGCATAATTTATGCCTCTGCTGCCTGAAGTGAAAGGTTACAACACAAGAGAGCTCCATGGTTATGTGGTAATCTAAAGACATTTTTTGCTTGAGTCATCCACAAATTGAGCTGTGGAAAAGGTGATGCTGAAGCAGGTATTGCAGATATTCCATACGGGGTCAGAGGAGTGTCTCGAAGGTGAGACTCTGTCATTTTAGCCACAGATAGCAATGTAACCATTTCTCACTCTATTATTACTGATAATGCCACTCTGCAGGCTGCATGTCTGCTCAGGCAGGGCCCAATTTGTGTTGTTCCTAAACCAAATTGTAACTGCTAGATTACCCTGGAGCAGCATAAAATGAAACAGGAGCAATGTAGCAGCAAGAACCACAATCAGCATGGTACTTGAACTGGACACATAGCACATTATTAGAACTGGACACATGAGCCTCACAGTATGTTACTGGACACACAGGCATCACAGTATTGGAGCTGGTCACACATCCAGCACAGCACTGAAAATGGACACAAAAGATGAGCAAAGTTAATGTAATGTAGAACAATGTAATGTCTAATGTCAAACAAGTTTCTGTTCTATGCTTCTCTCCTCCCTTTTTGAATGAACTGTTGTGAGATGTTTCTGTATCCACACTATATACTGTACTATAGTATAAACAAATTCATAGATCAGAAATAATTCACCATGTGCTCATCTGAATATTGTATCCAATTATACTGTATTTCCCAAAGCAAATTTCACTATACACACACCTTCAGGACATACAGTATGGAGAAATCCTTTCAAAATTTAAATGGTCTGCACACACAAGCACCAACACTTCTACTTCTACACACACCAAAGGCATATTTTCTTTAGAATATAACAGTGAAAAGTCATAGCCACATTCTGGCTGCAATCACAACAGTGCTGCACTAAGGAAGGAGTTAATCAAGACATCAGCTCCCCTGACTTGCCACCCATGTAAGTCATTTGTTGGTTGTTGTTTCCATTATGGGGAGAAGAAGGTGGCTAACTGTTGATGAGATACATAGGTGTTTGAGAGGTGCATAGGAGATGCAATTCTATCATGATTTGATCTGGGCACCATGATATTCATACCTGGATCAAAGTTTAGAAAATATATACTGTACATCAAGATTCACCAAAAGTAGTTTCTGCCTGATTGTGAAGAGAGTCCATTTCCATTCTGTGTCTTGCCTGGACAGCATTCTCCAGAAATTAACCCCATTAACTAAGTGTGACCTACTGTATGACCAAGCCTGTTTTTTCCATTGTTGTACATACTGTAGCTCCGGTATATATACAGTAGTTGGTCTTTTTAAATCTGGGTGTCTATTACAGAGAAAAAGCGTTATACAGTACACAGCTCTGTACTGACGTTTATGTGCTTTGATGTATAGCAAAGATATATAGAAGTCAATGAAGAATGTTAATATATATCAAAGACTCTGCACTGAAAGATATCTATACTGATATTCTGTACAGAAATAGTGGTAGATAAAATAAGAGGGCAATAAGTTTCACTTATTCATTTCCTTATTTTAACATCACTCAATGGAACATCAGTTACATACTGTAGACAACAAGCTGGGACGGCTTAGAAATTTAAGCTGCAAATCCTTGATCCTAAATCTTGAGATACTGGATGTGCAAGCCAAAAACATGCTTCTTACTAAATAATGAAGAAAACTGTATTTATAATGGCTCTTGAGGGAAACAAGAAAGGCAAATATTTTTAAAATTACTTAAAGACAAACCTACATGCAGGTTTTTGCCATTAGAACAATGGGACTGAGGTCAGCTAACTGAAAAGGACAGTGACCCTATAGTAGACCTGAAGTTTAAAGGTCACTGTGTACTTTTCAGAATATCCATCATGGGCAACACCTGGCCTCAGGCAGGTATAAGTAGATAAGACCATAACATAATAATAATTCCTTACACTTACATAGCCCTTTTCTGGACACTCCACTCAAATCCTTTTACAGGTAATGGGGACTCCCCTCCACCACCACCAATGTGCAGCATTCACCTGGATGATGCAACAGCAGCCAAAGTGCACCAGAATGATCACCACACACCAGCAATCAGTGGGGAGGAGAACAGAGTAATGAAGCCAATTCATAGATGGGGATCATTAGGAGGCCATGACTGGTAAAGGCCAATAGGATATTTAGCCAAGACACCCCAAAGGATGGTGCTTTTTTACAGTATAGTGTCCCCATCACTATACTGGGGCATTAGGACCCACACAGACTGCAGGGTAAGCGCCCCCTACTGGCCCAACAGCAATCTTAGTTTTTTCCCAGGAGGTCTCCCATCCAAGCCCTGGCCAGGCTCACACCTGCATAGGTTCAGTGGGTTGCCAATTGTGAGCTGCAGGGTGATATACTGTAGCTGTTGGCATAGTAAGCAGTACTGTAGGTCCTTTTCTCAATCACAAAAATGACACTTTCTACAGATGGTGAGATAGACGACAGCCTGTAATCATCGTCATTACTTGCTGAAGGCTTGTGATTTTAATATATTTATCACCTTAAGTACTCAAGGCCAGATATTCAAAACAGTTCACAGATTTCACAAGCAGAGTTGCAGTTTTTTTTCTCAGTAATGACAAAGTGAAGTCTTCCAAAGTGAAATCAAGAGGGGAATTACAAGAGTTTTTTTTATTCACATTTTTAACAGTAGTGGGAGGAGATATTTGAAATAATTATCCAAAAAGGATGTCCAATTGAAATAGAAAATTAAGTTAAAATAACTATTCTGAAAAAAATAAAATAACAATAATTATAATTAGAACTTATACATTTAAGCTTGCTTCTAAATTCAAAATACATTTAAATGGTAACTTAATGCAGTGCAAAGCAGTCGTGGTTCTTCTAAAAAGATGCTGATGTATGTCTTTCTTCCAGCTGTTCCTTAATGATTTGTGTATATCTGCAGTAGCATCAATTAAACAATTAAGGATCGATTAAGCAATTAAAGTACTGGCTGGACCAAACTCCTGCAATAGCGCAAATCGGCCGTGCCAGGGCAATCAGTCCCTGGCTAGGTGTATGTTTGTGAGTGAGTCGCTGTTTTTCTGCAAACACTCTGTAGTGTCAGCAGAGGTGGCTGAACCACAGCAGTTAATAAAAGGTTGTGGGTATGTATTACACGGGACATGATGAACAGTTCTGTGCTTCCATTAACAGACTATTGTATGTCTGAACAGATAATCTATATGTAGTGTTCCACATTTTCTGTTTTTCAGGTAAAAACAAAAAACCTGCAAATTCCAAAAGAAGACAAGTGGCTAATAACATATCTAATTGATATGTATAAATGTTTGCATGTTTATTTTGCCAGAAGTTTAACTACATTTTTAGAGAGTAATCTTCTCAACATAATAGAAATACATGTGACATATTAGAACTGCAATTCTGGAAATGTTTTTTTAATAATAACAATAATTGTTGTTTTATTATTAAATTATATAATTAAGTTATACACAAAGGGCATTGAAGTTTTTCTAAAGTGAAGACACAATGTCTGTTAAGTGACTTTTAAATAGACTTATATTTATAGAAGATCAACTGAATATTGACCATTGTCCACAAAGTCTGTCATGCTAATTGTGGTCATAAACCTATTCACTCCACAGACTTCAAAATCCATGACTGTGTTTCATCAGCCTGCCACTTGTGAAGGCTCCTCTGTCAACATATCCCTCTCCTTTTGTCAGTCTCACAGCAACACAAGAGTAACAAGCAATTTTACACTTCCTCTGGAGAGCAACTTTAGCCAATCAAAAATCTCCAACCAGAAAATATCACAAGAGGTAGCTTATCCAGCTAATGGATTTGCAACTCTACATGTTTAAGTATGTGGTGATTGTCCATCAGGTCTGATCTTTTCATGTTAATACAGTTCTCTCAATATAAACACTTGTAAATACTTTCTCCACGCAAACAGAGAATAATGATAATGCACTGGGACCCCAGATGCTGACACCTCCAGTCATTCTTAGCTCTCCTGCATAAACACCCTATAATTTGTGACACAGCTCAGCCAGATGTGTGATAGAAGATGCTTTTGGGATTTTATAATTGTTTCAGGTTCTTATCTGCTGTGCCATCACTGTATATTCCTGGGGAGCTTTGCTGTCTGTTCCTTTTCCCATTCTTTTTCCATGACTTTCCCCCCAAACTCAGGCATATTTGTATTTAATGTATATAGTATTGTAGTATATGTATATAGCATAAAATAATTATATGGCCCAGACTCTTATTTTATTGTCCTGCAGTTCAAGTTCCTATTCTGCTCTGTAATCCTCCATGGTGATCACAGGCAGTATGGTGAGTGAAGCCTCCTGGTACCTTTCATATTTGTCTATATTGAGATGCCATGGATAGACCTCAAGTGAGCAGCAATGAAGCCCTCCTTTTAGTCTGAAAGAGCTGCAAAAAGCTAAAGCCAAGACTGGGCAAACACAACTGCAGTGTTTCACGTAGCACAAGCAAATTATTAACATAAGATGGGAAACAGAAAGCCTGAAAAAGCTGCACTTAAGAGAAACCCAGGTGTCTATCTTGAGGCATCAAAGCAAACAGAATAGAAGAATCTTTTAGAATATTACCGCATGTACAAAAAGTATACCAGAAAATAGACATATTCTGAAAAATGACATCAAAGGTCTCTATTTCTGTTCATAAAACCATTCATAAAGCATTTTTTTCCATGAACTTAATCTAATTGTAACAATTTTACAGAGGATATACAGTAAATACTGTTTACCATTATTAACAGTGTCTGAAGAAAATTAAAATATTTATGATGTGGACACCTTGCCAACATGACAGTTTTAGTGATAATCCAACAATTCCCTTGAATGTCACGTATTTATTTATAGACAGCTCCTAGAAAGGTACAAAACTCCATGAAATTCCTGTTATATTTATGTTATATTCCTGTTAATACCTCTTAATGGATTCTTACAGTATAATACTGTCATGTTCGTAAACCCCTCCTCTTAAGGACGATCCAGCCCATCCTTGTTTTTTACTCATCTCCCTCACCTGCTCCCTGTTCCAGCCCCCTTTTCAGTTCATCTTAAAAGCCAGACGCTCACTCCGTTCCGGGCTCTGCACTGGTTCCTGTACCAGGCGAGTCCGGGACCTGGAAGCACCTGGTCCTATCAAGTTTTTAGTTCCTGTTCTCATGCCAGTCCTGACCTGGTTCCTGTTTTTAATCCCATTTGTCTTGGATGGACCGCCCGGTTTTGGACTTTTTGCCTCGTCTTGGATTCCCCCTTGGACTCACTGGTGGACTGTTTGCCTCAGCCACACCTCCCCTGAACACCAGTGCACCATGGACACGCCCCCTGTTTTCATTCCTGACTCCTGCATGCTTTTTTCCCCTTGTTTTCCTCACTCTACCCCGGATTGTATCGTCTGCATAGGGTCCTGAAAGAACGCTTTTGTTATAATGCCAATATGGGTTTCATCATTCTGAATGAAACTGGTGTTTTCAGCTCTTCAATCTTGAGTGCAAAGAAGGATACACCCTGGACAGGGCGCCAGTCTATCGCAAGCCACACACAGACACAAACATGCCCACACTCACACAAGGGCCAATTTTCAAAGAAGACAATTAACCTTCCAGTTTGTCTTTGGACTATTGGAGGAAACCAGAGCACCCAGAGGAAATACACATGAACAGGAAAAAACATACAAACTCCCTGCAGAGAGCACCCTAGGAATTGACCTAAACGCTAATCACTGTGCCACCATGCCACCCTTCTTCCAAAATAATCTCTTTAATTTGTACTATTCAGATTTCTTTCAATTTTATTTAAATTTTTAAAATGTAATTGTTGCTCTCCAAGTTTCCAGAATAACTCCTCATTGATTATTGATTAATAGTGTGTTGAAGCAGGTGGCAGTAACACTACGTCAGACCCTCCAACAGTAATCGTTCTTTGTGATGTATAGACTAATAAATTCAATTCCACCTGGTCATTTTAAACAATAATCCTAAATGACAGGTGTACTGAAAAGCAGCATGTGGCACATTGTCTATGTTAATTTCTAATCGTGTCCTTCTAATTTGGAGCAGAAAATATTAAAAATAAGTCCACATACTTCAATAAGTAAGAACTCAGCTGAAATGAGAACCATAAGATACACTTCAGTCCAGTACTGGGAAATTGAATTAAGTTGATATTTCCTGCTTGTAATATATGACTTCTGATATTGTCTGTACTTGAATTTGCTGCTTTGCCTTATATTATAACACAGACTAGGTTTCTGTCATACATTAGAAAAAAATATGTCATTCAACATTGAAGTTGAACAAAGAAGCTGATTTTGCTGGGCTCCACAAATTACAAAATTACACTCTGGAGGTTCCCTGGAGTTCTTTTTGTAATCAAATGGAACTCTAATGGGGATATTTTAAAAAAATACTGATTCAGTTAACAAACTAATATAAAGGCCACAACTGTTCTTACCACCTTTGTAACATGAAAACCAAAAAATATACAGTATATATAACCCAATCCTTTCCTTTACTGGAACATATAAGTCTACCACTCATAATCTGCTGAAGAGCCTTTCCCTGTCAGACAGCATCTGAAGAAGAGTCAGCTCTAGATGAAAGGTTCTGGAATGCTATCCCATAATTTTTTAAAGGTCCGCCTGTTAATTTGTTTTTAGATGCCATGTACGGGGATATATGACACAACAGTGTGGATCAGTCATGGTTAAGGCTCTGGACACCCTTCTGGAGGGTAATGGGTTAAAACCCCAGTATCCCTGAGCAAGGTACAGCAATACTACTGCTAGTACTACTTATTATTATTATTTCTACTTTGCCCCCTGCTTGCTGAGATAGGATCCGGCACCCCTGCAGCTCTGAATTGGAAGAAGCAGTTTGAAAATGGATGAATTGATGGAATACTAAAAGATGCAGAAACTCAGTGAGAAGGTCCAGCACTTTTGAAGCTGCCAGTGACAGAAGAAGACTGGTGTTTGAACTGCATGGGGTTTCAGCAATCTGGAGGGTCCTGAGGAGTGACATTATCTCAACAGTTGCTTCCTGCATGATTAACACTATCCCCTTATCATGCCTGAACATCGCAGAGCAATCATTACATATGGTAAAAAAGCTGGTCAGCAAGCATTTATTTAAATCTAAACGCATAAGCCTTGTAACTTTTTTAAGGGTTACTTTTTGAGACAAGGTTCACTTGCTGCCAGCTCTATTTCACTAACACTCCCCACCCCAAAGAGATCACAATAACCACCTGAGAAGAGTCAAAATGTAAAATGAAACATTCTTCAGTGAAATTGTTTAAGGAATCTGCAGCAGGTAAAGGTTGCTGGTTGCGTTTATCAGACATGTTTTACAGTAGAAACTTAAATAAATAAGAAAACAGCTTGAATTCTCCCCAGATACACATTATAGGGAGAATCCACAATCATTTTCATTTAGCTTACTGAAGACAAATATTCAGATTAATTCAATTATTTCTGAAATGTACTGTATATACTGTAGTCACTTATGTTTTACAAATATATACATAATGGCTAAAAAATCGAATATGATTTAATATGTTTTAATTGTGCAAACATGCAAATTGAGTCCTGTTTCTCTGTACAACTTGCCTCTATTGTCTTTACATTTGTAGCACTATCTCTCTAATGTAGAAACATTTCATACATCTATAAAACCTCCTTTCCACTATCTTTACCTGTAGAAATCAATGTCTGCCATATTTCTTTGGAATTTGGTGCCACTTTTCTGGAATATTCAAAAAAAAGAAAAACGACAATTCCTTTGTGTCTTTGTGACACAAGCATTTGTGTGCTTTTATGTGTTTCTGCTGTGTATTGTTTATATACAGTATACTGTATATATTCACATACTGTACAACTGAAGAAAGATACAGAACCAAAATGTTGTTTAACCTCTAGTTGTTTCTTATTGAGAAATAAGAAACATTTCCGTCTTTCAAAACCCCATTTCACTTTCCTGTGGAAAATGTGAAGACAAAAGATTTTTCGGTTGTTGATGTCAGTGAAAAGGATAGGTAGCTTATTTTGTCCTAAGCTACATCTTTTATTTTGTTATTCTCCTGCTGAGAAAACGCATCCTGTCTTGAATCCGGTGTTCTGGGTGACTTTGAACACTGAGGTAACCCCATGAACTTTCAGCAGCCAGTGCTGATAAATCTGGTGCTGGGAGGCAGCCAGGGGTCAGAGGTGAGGAGAAGGCCTCTCCCTGACCTTTGCCCCAGAGCCACAGAAATGGCCTAATGCATTAGAAAGGGTTCTTCTTTGTGCTTTCCTTGAAGGACAGGAAAGGGTAGTTAGCTTGCGATGTGATGAGAAAATGTTGATATTTCACTTTTTTTCTCAGCCTAAGCTGTTGAGCTAGTGTCTATCGATCCCCTGAGAAGCACAGTGGAAATTAAAAGGTTTTTGTATTGTCTTAGCACGTATCTGTACTTCGAAGCTGTAAAACTGCACCTTTTTAAGTGGATTTCTTTTAGGGACACTATTAGTCAAGTCTTTTGTTTATGATGCTGATTGCTTTATTGCCCTGGAAGCTTTGAAACTTCAATAATGTAGAGAGAAATTTCAATTTTTTATCTTACCAGTTTCTGTTCAAAACTGGCATTCATCACCATCACTCTTTAGATTGTTATTCTTATGAAGTGCACTCATTAAAATTAGTTTTAAGGTTTGGGGAAATGCGAGCATCACATAGTGCCTTTTGTTATTAATCAATTGTTATTTATGCTTGAAATGACACCATTTAAGCTTCTAGTCATATAATTACCACCCAAACCTTCCCCACAGTAGATACTAGCAATAAAATTGAATTCCCCTCACAAGAATCAGTGAATGAGTAATAAACCTCTTTGTGTCAGATTTGGGCAGCACAGTAGAACAGTGATAAGCATTGCTGCCTTGCAGCACTGGGTTCAATTCCTAGGGTCCTATCTGCATGAAGTTTGTACTCTTTGTGTTCATGTAGGCTTCCTCTGGGTACTTTACTTTCATCGGCTTCTGGGAAGACTGGCCTTGTCCTTGGTGTGAGTGGAAGTGTGTACTGTACGTGTCTACGTGTGTCCTGTGATGGACTGGTGTCCCATCCAGGGTGAGCCAGGCTTTCCAGGATAGGCACTGGCACCCCTGTGACCCTGTATTGGATAAAGTTGTGAGAAGATCATAATAATAATAATTGCTTACACTTATATAGCGCTTTTCTGGACACTCCACTCAAAGCGCTTTACAGGTAATGGGGACTCCCCTCCACCACCACCAATGTGCAGCATCCACCTGGATGATGCGACGGCAGCCATAGTGCGCCAGAACGCTCACCACACATCAGCTATCAGTGGGGAGGAGGGCAGAGTAATGAAGCCAATTCATAGAGGGGGATTGTTAGGAGGCCATGATTGATAAAGGCCAATGGGAAATTTGGCCAGGACGTGTTACACCCCTACTCTTTTCGAGAAACTCCCTGGGATTTTTAATGACCACAGAGAGTCAGGACCTCTTTTTTACGTTTTACGTCTCATCTGAAGGACAGCGCCTGTTTACAGTATAGTGTCCCCGTCACTATACTGGGGCATTAGGACCCACATGAGCCGCAAGGGTGAGCGCCCCCTGCTGGCCCCACTAACACCTCTTCCAACAGCAACCTTAGTTTTTCCCAGGAGGTCTCCCATCCAGGTACTGACCAGGCTCACACCTGCTGAGGTTCAGTGGGTTGCCAGGTGTGAGTTGCAGGGTGATATGGCTGCTGGCCGTAAGATGGATGGATGTGTCAGATATTATGCCCTTTTCTTGCAGTCTGCTACCAAATTGTTAAGTTTAAACAATTTGGAATGATTAAAATAAAGTAATGCTTCTTGCATTTCTATTAAAAGAAAAGACCCATCACTCGCCTCTCACTAATTTAAGAGGCTCACAGTCATATCTTGTAGCTTTTGTTCCCCACAAGCCTCACAGTTCCCTCAGGTGGGAGTGATGCCAGTTTGCCCACAGGCACTTATACTCTATGATAAAATGAGGATACCCTAGTTCGCTGAAGCTCAGGTGATGACACAACCCACAATCAATAAGGCAATTTCAGAACTATAATAGTTAACAGTAATAACAGTAACCTGTGTTGTGAGCAAGAGATCTGCTGGTTGAGCCTCTGATTGACTCCTGGGCCTTTGGAAATTTAATGCACTTAAATGTATCCATTTTGTGAAAGCCGCAGATCCGCACAACTCCCTGAGTTATGCTGTGTGTTCTGTTCTGTCCTGAAAGCTATGGGAACACACAATATGACATTTACCAAAGGAGCATCTTGTCTTGTAGTATACCTTTTATTTTTGTGTTTAATTTTCATTAAACACAGTACTCTTGTCAAAATGTTTTTTTAAAAATCACATTCATTTTTTTAAAAGCTGCATAAATGTGGCATGTGGTGTAAACACACTCTCATTTAAAGGACTGGGAAGCTCAAAAGTCCTGAAGAACAGTTTTTAGCCTTGTCTTACACGTCTGCCATTTTTCGTATGAGTACACAAAGGGGAATTGTGGGAAAAAATAGTGTTCTTTAAAAGTTAGCCTTGGTCATCCATCTGTACAGAACCAAGAGCATCCAACTACCTCTCAATGGCACTCAGTAGCCTGATGAATTTTAAGTACATCGAAAGAAAACTTTTTAAAGAACAGGTGTATTTATTTTTAAAATATATCTTGCCTGTTCTCTGTACTTTTGCTGTGCTGGTAGGATCCATGTGGGTGGATTCACAGCTGCTACCTGTGATCAGATGGTCATCAGCAATTCATTAGTTACTCTCGTATGACCTGAAAACAACAGGCACATGTGTACCACCAGTGCTGACTGCTTTCAAATAAAATAGATGCAGAATTGCCATATGTGTCATCCACTGAATATGAACCCTTGTGTATGGAAAGGTCTTATAGACTGTTTGTATGCTCCCAGTATAAAATACCTAAAACAAAAGTCAACAGTGCTTAAAATAAAAGGACTAGTACTGCATTATCAACAAATAAAAGCTTATTAAACAGAAACATTCTGTGATTATATTGAAATGCTATGCATCACAAAATAGCATTATTTTCCAAAGGGAAAAACGCACATCGTGATTGTTTGTTAAATCACAAACTAAATTTCTTTTCTTTTCTGTAATTGCATGTAGAATCTGTCTCTTGGTGCTTAATGAATGGATATCACGTAGATTATGATTAAATGAAAGAATGAGACAAACCTTTCCAGACATAAAATGGCCACTGGGTTGCATTACTAATAATGATGCTCGCCATCGAGCAAAAAAGCAAAAAAACCTTTTGCTTCTCGAAAGTTTTTCCCTGCTCTTTTTGTAAGGTGTCCCTAAAGGGCAAAGAGATGTTAGTCAGAGAAGCAATCCGAGAAATGGCCTCTTTTCTCCCCCCCAAAAAAAAACATCTACAGAAATTGGCTATTGCCAATACATTAATACAGAGTGCACATCCTTCAACAGCTTAACATATTAAACTGAACTCAGCCCACTGTCCTAAGAACATTGGGATGTGTTTTCATTCAGTCTGAATTAAAGCTCTGATTCAGGAAACAAGATTCCCTGTTATTCCAGTTATTACACAGACCAGAAAGACAACTGTAATCTCGGAGCTGGTCGAATGATTTCTGCAGTGGTTCTGCTCTGTTACGCTTCAGAGAAGTTGTGGCTGCTCATGATCTAGTAGATTATTTGCCCTTATAGACTTACACCACTGGAAAAGCAGTGTGGCTCAAACGATAGAACCACTTACTAAGATTCAAACCCCTGAACCTACAGCAAAGACCTCCTGTATTTTCAGCCAGAGTAAATAGTGCTTTCTGTCACAGTAGCATTATGTGCTAATTTAAATTTCCAACCTTTGTGTTGTTGGGGAGGAAATTCAATTTATTTCTATTTTGCTACATCTACAGTACGCAACATAGATACAGTAATATGTTTACAGTACCAAGGTTTAGCCCTTAAGAAAACAGAAGATTGTGAGTGAAATCTTCTCTATATTTAAAAAGTCACCCAGAGGATTATACTGTTTTTCTTTCTATATTTTTAGTGCATAGCATGTTCTAAATTATAGTGTAATCTAAATTATTATTAATTAATATTCTAAATCATAAATCAAACAGCTGTTACTGTTATTATTCCAATTGCTTCTTACATGACCCTGAATACAGAAGAAAACTGTCCATCTGTGTCCTGTAGACAAGGTTTCTGTGTAAAGTCTTTCATATTAATTCTCCTTGTGGTAACAACAGTGAATTAAACTGCAGACAAATGTACAATCACAGAAATCAGTTGTGTACAAAACAATTTTTAATAAACACCCCAAAACTATAAATTGATATGTATAGTATTTAATCTAAATTCTACATGAGTACAAGAACAGTTCAGTTAAGGACAAAAATAATCCAATGAATAAATGCCATTTTCTTTAAGATTTTCAATGGTAGTACTACACCCATACATGCATAAATAAAAAAAGCATTTTTATTATAATAAACATTGGAAAGTTCTGGCTATAGAAAGATTTTCAGCTTTGGAAAGCCTGACAATCTGCAATTATTTAAAAAGAAGGCCTAATGAAAATGTTTTCATTGGTAAAAAAAGGATGGATCTGTTATTTTTTCTTCTAATAAAACCCAGTACAGTACAGTATATCATTTTTTTGGCCATGCTGTTGTAAAATTCTTTAATAATTCCATTAAAAAAAACTCCTGGCCTTCTTTTCCTGTGCCGAAAGCGGATAAAAATGTAAAAGGTTCCTGCAGCCTCTCTCTCGTTCTAATTTATCATCTGGGTCCAGTAGCATATCACACTGGGAAGCTGCTGGTCTTCAGAGTGTCTGGCCTGGCTGCACATCTGTTTAAAAAATGGCCCCACAGCTGTGTTAAGTGTGCAAGCCTCTGCCAGCCTTGTCCAGGGGGGCTGTAGGTCAATTCATCATGGCCGGGGCCACTGCCTGGAGGAATATTTCCTGGACGGGCTGGACGTCCAATGACTTTCCCCAGGTCTAGACAGCACACTACTGCCAATCCGTCAATGGCCTGTGTGAACTCCCATTCACCCCCTGACCTATGACTCAACTCACGCAAGGCTTTAGAGTGCAAACTAGACCTGATTCATGCCTGGGGAGGCATCTGTTGACACCTATACTTTCTATTAGTGGACAAGCTGGCCCCCACTGATGCCATTTGTACGGACATATGTAAAATCTCCTACTGGACAGCTGCTGTGGAGATGTTTCAGGCAGCAGCTGTTGCATCTGTACTTCTTTAAATGCACAGACCACATTTTAACTGCAAAATCAAAAACCAAGTATCTACTGCTGCTATTAAGATAAGATCACTTTATTAGCCATATACAATTTCTTGCATTAGGAATTGTCTTTTTGCATACCCCAGCTTGGACTCCATGAGACACAGACACAGACTGGGAGAGAAGTTTGGGGTCAGATATTATACAGCACCCCTGGAGCAGTTGGGGTTAAGGGCTTTGCTCAGAGGTCCAACAGAGTACAATTCCTCTGCCAGCTGTTGGATTTGAACCAGCAACCTTCCAGCCACAGGTGCAGATCCTTAGCCACAGTGCTACCGCTCTGCCCCATTAGTTTTTAGTAATAATACTATTATTAGTTTTTGGTAATAATACTACATTTTATCTATCAGCCTTTTCAACACACACACTTAAAACACAGAACAATAGTAAACTATAATACTAAAAGAGAATCAACCAAGCGAAACTAAAAGCAAAATAAACCTCTATAGTAAACACTTCAGTGAAAAAAACCAGAAGTCAACCAGATTTAAAAACATCCATAGTTGCAGTCTGTAAAACAAGTGAAGGTTTTTGTCCATCAATTTGAGCAGGGACCCCAAATACACATCCTGGAGAACCCCTATCTACAGTAGTTAGTCTTACAGACACCCTACATCATATGTTATTTAAAGATTACAAAACACTCAGGAGTCAATGCTTAATTAAGCAAGTAATTTGTTCAGCTAAAGAAACCCTGGTCCTTTAGTGCTGACAAGTATTCAGATTTTTGTTCCAAATGATGTGTAAATTATTTGATTTAACAAACCACTAGATTAATTGAGCACTGTTAAATGGTTACAGGTTTTCAGAAATGTATAAAAAAAAATTATCTTAAAGCCTATGGGGCAGGGGCTTCACAGGACCAGGACTGAAAAAAGTAGAATGAAAAGACCTGAAACAGCAGATTTAGTGCTGGACTGCAGTAATGCAATATGTCCGGGAACGATTTCATTCATACATAAGCAGGAGCACCTTAAAAACCACTCTAAATTTCACAGGCAGCCCATGCAATTTCAGCCAGAAAGGGGGACTATGCAGAGACAGAGTAATGTTAGTTACTGTAGATCTTAAGCCACAGAAGACTTTCTGAACCTTTGTACATATTCCAGTAAATAAAGTATTATGGTAGGTTCTACACAGAGCAAATACAAAGACTGTTGGGAAATTGGTAATTGTTATATGAGATAGCTACCCTTATTTAACCATTATTATTATTATTGTTGTTGTTGTTGTTATTAACAATAATAATAATAATAACAACAATAATTTAGACTGACTGGCAGGACCTATGCTCACTTCCACTTAAAAGGCCCTCTTGGGAGTTGTTTTAAAAGAGGATCGATTTTTATTTTGCATGAAAATGGATTACATGCAGTAATGACAGAGACGATAATGCGCAGGGGCGACAGCATATCAATCAGCCCATGAAATGAAACCTGATAGTTTTTCATCAAAATGTTGTTGTTTTCTTCCTTCAGGGTTTTTTGGCATCTCCCTCCTGAACAGTTTTTTCATGTTAAATCCTGCCTGTTCTTTAAGAGCAAGCAGTAAATGTGTTTTTTTCCCCCTCCTGTCCCTTGAAAAGCTAAAGTGGTATGTCTTCGCCTTCGCCAGAATCAAAGTAGCTCTGCTATCCTTGTTGCAAACTCAAGGGTCTTTTGACAGCTGCAATTAGGCAACTTAATTAATGAGAGTGTAAAAATGATAATATTTACTGTAATGAAGTGTCCTCTTCTGCATTTTTATTTCAGATCCAGACCCAGAGCGGTATGTTGCTGAAACCACTTTGTCTTTCACCCCTCCCAACAGTAGTTGTCAATGCCACCTCCTCGCTTAGCTCTTTTCTTGTCCTTACAGAGTGTCATGGCCTTGCAAAAACCGCTTTCAAGACTCCAAGGGATTAACCCATATCTTGTGAAATTCTAGTCCATCGCTGAAAGCTGGTGAATATCTGAGGGACAATTTCCTGGTGCTTTTGTAAGATGAACTTTACATCAAAGTGCTTGATTAATTACTGATAAGGGACTAATAAAATATTAATGCATTTTGTAATTAACAAGCTTCAGAACCAAGTCCTCCCACCCCCAGCTAAGTCTTGCGTTTTTTTAAAAAAGTTATATTTTTGCTGTCTCCTTAACGATTGCACTTTATTTCCTCGGCTAAAATTGTTCAAAATTTAATGATAGGCCAGGAGGAGATAAAAAAAGATGGAGACTGTTTTTTTTCTGCCAAAAAACAGAAGGAAAACATTTTATTCAAGTAATTTTCCATGTGGATTTTCATAATAGGCAAATGAATGAAGCTGTAGGATGAGGCCAAGATGAAAATACTGGAATGTTCTCCCCTCTCACACACAGCCAAAAAGTGTGTGTACAAAAATACAACTTTGATTAACACAGAAGTTACACAAATTCATTTTTACACTTGTTTTACTTTTACTCCTTTTTTCAATCATCAATGGCTTTCCTGTAGCATACTGTTTGTTAGTGCTATAGTGTTACCATTGGTATACTAATTTTTTAATACTTTTTAACTCAAAAGAAATCATTCAATAAAACCATGACCAATCTCTACCTTCGTTTAAACATCTAGATTGTAATAGCTAAGCTGCTTTTCATTTATCGGACTGTGAAATGGAATTAATTAGCTGTAGTTTACAGGGTGTGCTTTTTAAATCTGGATGCAATACAGCCACATGCTCTGTTTTCATGCACATCTCAGACCAATGCAGTCTGAAAACAAATGCACATACTGTACACACATAAAGTTCTGTTCTATGGAAGACTTTCCTTCTTTAGTAAAATTAGGAATCACAAATCAGATTTCTGTGCTCCTAATTTGGAATCAGCCCTGTAAATGAATTTGGCCTGCCCGTGTGCCGCAGATTGAGAATGAGAACTTGTGACACGTTACATACACTCCTCTGACATGCTTTCCTTTCAGGGCCTCTTGTCTCATGTCACCCCACAGGCTTGAAAATGCCTTGCAGGGGTCTGAGCACCATTTGGAGAAGCAGCGCATCCATCATTGACAGTAATACAGGCTCACTGTTGCACTGAAGACAAAGGAAACCCAGGAATGCAAAAGTTCAAACAACCAAACACATGTGACCACCTTGGGAATTCTTGTTACTGGCTGCTAATGACTTAGTCCAGGACTGATCCCTATAATCCCTACATCGTCCGCTCACTATGCCACTCACTGAGCTCAATCTGCTGAGTCCAATGCCAATTCCTTTTTAAATGACTTTGGTATCTTATCTCTGCCTTTGTCCCACTCTGTGTCACACTGATGCGGATTCCTGAACAGAAGCTGATATCACATTAGAGAGGCACAGGTAGTCGGGGTGTGCCCAAGTGTGTGAAACATATTGTAAATTTCAGTGTACAGTACTGTGTGAATGGATCTACCCACATAAAATGTTATCACAATTCCCACACTTCACTCCCCACTACCCTGATCCTTTAACACACTCAACATATTAAAGTATAGCTGAGCGTTAATGTTTATTCTTGATGCCTTTTTATGATGCCTCATTTCTCTCTACTTTTCAGGGTCCTGTTCAAATCGATAGCTTTCATTTGTCAGATCCTGGTTAACCTTGCATACTATGTCATGAAACATGGTACAATATGAAGACATTCCTTAACTGAAGAGCTGAAATCAGACTTGCACCTGACATTCCAATATTTTTGTAAGGATACTGTGAAGAAATCAGTATTCCCAGTTGGGCGTACTGATGGGCCAAATGATCTCCTCTCATTTGTAATCTTCCTCATGTTGCGATGCTTAAGATGTTCTGGCTACAGTACTGATGATAGAATGAGATATTAGTGCAGATTGCTGATCTGTCTAGGTACAGTACAGTAACAACCTCCTGGATACCCAGCTCTTGCATTCTGTGCACACAGACTGGCCAATTGGATAGTAGGCTTTGTGTTTTGGTTCCAGTTAGACCTGCGCTGAGGTTCACACATAGTGTGAAGACGTCTCATCTCTACAAGCAAAGATGTTTGGATGTTCCAGGAGTTGGAATGTTGTCATAAAGATGAAGTGCTGTTTGTGTGGGCAAAATTGGTGGTGTCAAGGGCACTGTGGCTCAGGCAAGGTGTTTGGGAGACTACAGAGTGAATCGCGAGTCGAACTGCATGCACCATAGTGAAGATGCCACAATACCGGCTGATTCCTAATTTAACAACATCTATCAATGAAAATATCAATGTGTACTGACCATAATAATATCAAAAGCAGTCCTAAAGATATCGATCCCCTATTTTCTTCTCAAATCAGACGTACATACAGTACAATAGCAAAAGGCAATATTGTTTTTGATGAATAGGTTTTTCAAGTATTTCCACAGGGCTTTTAGTTTTGAAATTTGACCCACACAGATGCAGTAGCTTACAGGTGTATGCTGTTATTCAGGTTGTTACTGGTAATAAACAGAGCATACCTGCCTTAAATGGGTGTTTTAATCTCCAGTGTTATAAAGGCATCTTAACTATTACAATGACTACAGAGCTGTGTGTGGTGGACTGTGTTCACAAATCCTTTCATTCCAAAATATTAGAGTAATTTTTATGTGAGAAGTAACGGGTGAGATTGTCAATCATGGAAAAGCATTACATTCTACATTATAAGCCTGGTTATTTATATCTTGGTATGTAACTTATTTATTTATATGATGAAAAATGTGCTTTGCTTTGTGAGTGACATACACTCTGGCACTGGGTCGTCTGCCTTGTGAAACCTCATCAGCAGAATGGTTAGAAAGCTGTTTCTGGTGTGTGTGCAATCTTCTCTTGAAGTGCGACAGCACATTAGCCTGATCCCCCAGTACTGCACTCTCTCAGTCTATCTGGGATCAGTTCTATGTAAACTGCCACAAGGATATTACTAATAAGCAAGACCACACAAAAGGGTGCACTTCTGAGGGAAAGCATTTTTCAATTTAATTACAGGAATGTTATCGAATAAGATCCCCGCTTTCTGTTTTTTTTTTCAGGTGCATTAACAGAACAATTTTTTTAGAGTTGATTTGGATTCTAGGGTCCAGCGGTGGAAAGTGAAATTTACTATACATATTTAAGTTGCCTAGGGACAATCAGGTGTCTTATTTAGATGGAAAGATCTTTATGAAAATGTAATAAATAGAGTCTAAAGTAAAGCATGTGAAACAAAGTGAGATTTGTGTTTTACTCTGAAGGGCTCACAGACCAAAGCAATTTAGGTGAATTGTATTTCTAGACCGTTTCACATTTCTTCTTACAGTCTACATAAAGGCACTCAAGCAGCATGTCTTTATCATTGTGACACTGTGCTATGGCTCTAGTAAAAGCAGATGTACTTAACATACTAGCAGTACAGTGTGGCGAGAGATGTCAGCAGCCAAGGAAGAAGACATTGAAAATGCTCGTTTCCTAAAGACCAGAAAGCAGCAGTTAGCACAAGCTAGTGTTCCCATTTCTATATATTTTGTATAGAGTGATCCCAGGGTGTTTCCCCTACCCAGCTCACACCAGAGAGCTGTTGAGAGCATTACTGTGAAAGATATTATGAAACAAAGGGTCACTTTTATACAATATAGTGGGACTTTAAGAGCACTCATTATGGACATAAATTGGAATTTAAAAAAAATCCAAAATCGTTTCCTGTTGCAGAGCAAATATTAGCCCACTGAGGCTGGGTGAAGATTGAGAGAAGGTTAGACTGCACTTTGTGATATTCATTTGAAAATGAAAATCGATATCAATATTAGTACAGACTTAAACACAGGTTGAATAAACTGTACTGTGCAGTGCATATAAAGGCTTCTACAGTAAATTGATAGTAGAAAAGTTGAGACTGTCCATTTTATATTTAAAACTTGTTTAATTAGCTTCTTTCTTCCTGAAACACCCATTTTTGTGTGCCTATTTTGTAGTGTTTTGCTTATTCCTTGCACATGCTCTTACAACTAAGGTCCCTCTTCAGGGATTTGTGATTGTTTCTTGTGTTTGAATTAATGATTAAATAAAAACAAGTATTTGACAACTGTTAAGCTGTCTTTTCCATGTGGGGATTTGTTCATTTAGAAAAGGTTAGTCTAGCTCTGAAGACTCTGATGTATCCTGTACAGTACATCTGCGAGATTAAGATAATGGGTAATGTGTTGTTCCTAACATTATAGCTTTTACCTGCTCTGCAAAGTGGGTGTACTTCCGTATAAGGTCAGGTTGAGTAAAAATTGCATTGTGTTTTGTATAGCGTGAGAGTCGGTATGTGCTTCGTAATATGATAAATGTGTTTTACCTCATAATCTATGTGCTTCACAATTTGATATATGTGAGCATGAACTTTGAATTATGACCTAAACAGCAGCTCATAAATCTTGCAAAACTTTCACAGAATATATTCTTTCTATAACATTATTCATGGAATACAAAACATGATGTAGCCAGCTGTTTGAAACTGGTTCTTGAGACTGTAGGTCACTAACAACATTATTTTGCTCTTCCTCTAATATCTGGTCCTTGGTAAATGTATTTAGTATTGAAAAAAATCTTCAAGGTTCTACGGGGAGTCTTCTCAAGCACTGAAACAGATGCTACAGCTACAGTATTCAAGAGGTGCTGAGTTTTGGTAATGCCTATAAGGTCTTCTGTATTTGTAAGTGAACTGCTAGCACGTAACACATCATTGTAACAAATGCATAATGGTTTGTTGTTACGTATCTTTTGTCAGTAATATATTCTTAATACTCTATATGTTTTATATTGCATGCACAGCCGACAAACTACCATTAACCAGCCCCTTGTTGGTAATACAGATCTAATACTTGCTTAAGCTATACCTACAGTTTTGTCCACTTGAGCTGAAAACTAAGTTGCAGGTAGAACAAGGAATCCAGATAACAATAAAACAGGAGACACCTGGAATGGCCACAGTAAAGAAAGTATGTTCAGTGGCAGTTTTGTATAAATGTTTTGCTTTGTGATCAATGCATACTGTAGTTACAGACATTCTAGGGGGTAAATAATTGTGACTAGTTAAGAGTTTATCAGAAGATTTTTTACATATAAGCACCTACCTAAAACACAGAGACAAGTAAAGTCTTTCTTTTCAGAGACATAAAGCCTCTTTGGACAGAGATGACCAACCTTCCATAAGAACAACGCAATAAAGGAACATCCAATGGGATCAGTGTCAGAACTAGTATTTTGATAATCCTGCCATCTTGTAAGAAGTGCTTTTCTTTCTGTTGGGACCAGTCCAATATGTACAATATAGTGCCAGACTATCATTCAATCCAGTCTACAATATAATATATTAACAAGCTAATGACTTCATATATATAACATATTTCCAACAAAAGCCAAGAGGCTACGTAAAAATCGACTATACTGTATATAAAATATTTATCAAAATTTTACAAAGTGAAGTACAAATAAGCTAGAGAATCATTGAAACTAGATGTGGTTTGGGAGGTTTAATCGCAATACTATATATGAAAAGGAGGATTATATTTTAATATAATTAATAATCTAAATAATCTAGTTTTGAACTAAAAAACAATTATTTTACGTAAAGGATACAGAAGAGTAAGGCTGAAAGAGAGATACTGTATTTGTTTTTGTTCTTTCTTTTCAGCAGTCGTACAAATGCCTTCAGTCACTGTAATGTAATTGTTAAAATGTGTGGTTTCTCACCTTAAAAGCACGGTGTCCCAGAAACTATTAGAAACTATGGAAATTCCTTAACAAACAAGTAAAAGTAATATAGAAGAACTAAAATTAGCTGATGTTGCTTCTATTGCGCAGAACAAATTTGATCTCTGAGACGGAGGGAGTGTTCCCTGTTGAAAATCTACTTTTTAATCTTTGCCTACACTATGATAAACAAAGGAAAAATGAAAAATTGTGAGGACATCAGCAGTGGAAATTACCCTTGTGTGAAGCCGAGCAGAACAGAACATAGCTCAGGCGTTGTCGACAATTTGCAGCTTGGAGAAGGTGTGACCTCACCTTGATTCCTATCTTGGTTCCCTTCTGTTTACCTGCAAATAATTGTTTTACCTGTGATGGCTTATGAGCTTTCCACATTCAACAGAACTGTGAATATTCATCACTCAGTTAACATTTTTTTTTGTTAAGTGTTGCTGTCTTTATGTTCCAGAAGGTGTTATTGTATATCTTGTAATCATTATTATACTGTCATTTCTTTAGGACGCAAGATCTTCATTCTCGTTTCCTCATCTCACAGCATCTCTCATAGTAAACTCTCTCTTTGAGTCTTTTGGCCAACAGAATTTGCAGGCTGTGCTGAAGGAAAGAAAGGATTTATTCATTCAAGCCCCTTTGTAGTCACTGCTTGTGTATCCTTGACCAAGGCACCTTACCTCAGAGATGTGAGTTAAACACCTGTAGTTAATCTAAAATGGAATAGAGATCCACACAAAAGACATCCTTTCTCCCTAATTTGTGTAAGCACAAGTAGGAATAAAGCCACTGGTCTATACCCCTCATAATCTTCATCTTTACCCTTTATTGATCCATGCCTGGATTAAGGCATCCCAGGAGTAATTCCATAAGGTTTAGTATGTGACCATCTTCATCCAGCTCTTGCAAATGTATTGATTTCATCTCGTATGTGAAGTTTACTCCTTCATGTTTTTTCTGTCTCCCAGTGCTGGGACCCTTCTCTCCACAGATTCTGTGAGAACCCCCAGAGTCACCAGTGCATCTTCAGACCAGCACAAGACAGGTAGATACAATAATTGCAGTTTTTATTTTAGCGTGCTATTTGCAAGCACAACAAGGTATCACTGGCTCTCGCTAGTATCCTCCTCCATCTTGAGAGTCCCAAACAATAAGTTCCATTATACCTCTCCTGCCCCACTCTCTGCAACAAGGAACAGGGCAGAGGAGGAAGAGAGAGCCAGCTTTCAATCCTCAACTGGCCGTTGATTTTACTGTATATTCTCCTGAATAATGAACTACCGCCTATTTCTTTTGTTTTTCCTCTGTCCCAGTTCCAGTCCCAAAACTGCTTAACACCTCCACACAGCCTATGCATTCCCTCTAACTGTGTGGTAATTGATTGCTATTTAGGAAAACAGTATGTCGCTCAATGTGGGATGATTGCTGTCTGCTAAGGTAGCAGGAAGATCTTATAAGGAGAGAGAAGCAAACATGAAAGAGAAAATCAAAAGCAAAAAAGAAATACTTATTATACCACATAAAAACACACCTGCCATTAAATGCGCAACTTAAGTAAACGTATTCCCCCATTCCTACTGGTCCTCCATTTCCAAAAGGGAATTAAATCCTTTAATACAGGTGCTCCAACAAATAAACAGTAATTTAACCATAAAGAGACCCATCTGAAAAATTTGTGACATGTGAGTAACGATCATCAACATTTAACATTGCAAGTCAAATAAAACTGCAGATTTTAACCCAGTTAAATATATCCTACTTTAGCATATTAAATTCTTAAAGAAGAAAACTATTTCCACCAAAATGCTTCTCAGCTTACCCCCACCTAAGTGTTTTTCCCACTTAGCGGTGTATCGGAGGTAATTTTGTTCAGAACACCTGTACTACCTCGGCTACTGTGAGGGAAGAAAACACTTGTTAAACAAGCTTTAAAACTACTGTTAGTACACAAATTAAATGTGTTATGTTGAGGGCGAGACAGCAAATATGCTAACAAAAGCGGACAAATGATTTTTTTACAGGAAGGAAAGTAAAACATTCCAAAATGACTGTGAAGGACTGTGATAAAACAAGTAGAATATTTAAAGCTTGAGGCAAATTTGATGCTTTGTTTTTTCACTGAGCTTCAGTGATTCTGCTACTATAGCAGAATTCAGTGATCAAAATATGCGGCATACTATAGTTTTCTGGATATTATTGTTTGATTTGTTCTCTTTTTTGCTCATATTGCATTATTGTAATTTATGGAATACAATTTGTTAAGAATGATGCTTTTGATTTTTTTTCATTCACAAAATAGAATTTATTAACTGGACTTTTAAGGGAAGTAATAAAGGAAAAATTTGAAAAGTGTGGTGCAATCTGCAGAGATCACAATGCGAAAGGACTCCCCAGCACCATCTCCTCAGTTCTGTGCGTCCTGTCTGGAATTGACTGCCTGGCGACGCACTGTCAGACAGCGAGCTGGGAGAGAAGTGGCCTGAGTCTGGAGGGAAAAGGGACTTCAGTGTTCTTTCCAGGAGTTGGACTCTATAGTTTTTGTGCAGTGTTGGTGTACTACAATCAGACTGCTGTGTAGAACTTCCCCTTTTTTCTGTGCAAATTAAAAAGAGATTTTTTCTTCTTTTTTGGTATAATGACACAGAGAGATTGCTTAACCCCTGTGAATCGTTACCTACAGGTTTTACAAGTAAGACCTCTGCATGTGACACTAAGTGACCTAAAGGAAACCTTAGCCAAACTCTACTGATTTTAATTTTCTTGCTGGGGAGGCCTACAGTATTGCCTTAATAAATTGCCTTTGCAAATCACTGATTTAAGTATTAGAATTCCTGAAAACCTATGTTATCACTTCAGTGATAACTCAGGATAAGAAATGAACAGTATTAATGTGGCCAAATATTCACCACAATTTTTGAGAAAAAGAGTAATCAAAAACACTAAAGATGTGACTATATACCTAACTCTAACCAACACGTTTTGATTGTATGTGACTTCTGGTAGGTAATAACTTTACATCCCATGTTGCATTCAAAAAACAATGAGCTATGTAGTTGTGGAATACTGTAGGTGTACAGCAGTTCTTGAGAAATAGTTACAGCTTGAAAATGACCTAACTCATACTCACACCTGTGATACAATATTTTAATCATAGAGCCCAATCTGCTCTTAGAGAAAGTGTCTTTCTTGATTTGTTGTGAGTTAATCAAGTCATGGGGTGTGAAAACAGTATTTAAAGAAGTATTCTTAGTGTACCTTGCATCTTATAATAATGAAGCAGTATTTGTTGTTGTTTAATTAACAATTGCCCACCCATTTTCTGATTTGTTGCTGAGAATTTTTTCAAATAATCTATGAATTTGAACAAGGAAAATGGAACTCTGTCTTGTATGACAGCAAAGAAAGCATTGATACAAACGACAGACTTCACTGGTGCACACAAAATGTAAACAAATAATGATATTAAAACAAGCATTAAAGAATAATAACACATACTACACAATGAGATGTTAAATCTTTGGTATCTTCATTTTCTTCTCATTCTTGTCTTCAGATTTAATTTTTAATTAATTTTTAATTGCAATGATTATTGGCCTTCTTTTTATAGGTTTTGATAGGTCTATGTCACTTTTCCTTTTCTAAGTCATTTTAAGGTCCATTAACACTCAAAAGAACCACAAAAGCACAGAACAAATGTGGTATTATAATGTTAACAGAACCAAGCTGATACTGAGTTATTGACTCACAGTACCCAGTAGCTTTGATTAGTATATTTCTGCGATGCTACTGAGTGAGCCTCAATGTCTTGGTTGTATATTCTGGGCACTTTCACTACTACACCATGTTAAATTCTTTCTTATGGGAACCATTTTATGTTGTTCATATCTTAATTGTTCGTGTCTTTAGAACCGGGTGTATTTCAGAGGTAGGGGGTAAATTACTCTTAGACATGAATGCAGTCAAGGGGGTTATTCTGCTTATTAGTACAGGTTCAAACAATGAGAAGGTTTCAGAATTTGTTGAAGGATAACTTCAAGGAACAGAAAAATCAGGCAAGCCTTTCACCTCTCGTACCTCTCTTTGGGACAGATTTACTCTTATTTTCAAAGAAACAAAGTGATGTTGCCACAGTGATGGTGTCCTGAACTGAAGAAGATGGCAACAAAGCATCTGTGTCACGCCCTGTACACCTAGAGGGCACTCTACCTTTGTCGTGTTCCTAGTTATCTGTAATTATTCATGTCTTTCCAGTGTATCTTGTTGTGTAGTCTACTTACTGTACTTCCTGTGTCTGCTCTGCTCCTGGCTCAGCATTGAGGGTTCGGATGTCTCCAGACCTGCCTAGTTCCCGGTTGCCTCTTCCGTGGCCTGATGGCATAGGTTTCTACCCCAACATCGTCTTAAACCCTGAGCCTGGGCTAACCTCCGTGTTGCCCCTTTTGCTGCTACGCATAGGGTCTCTACTGCTCTCCTTGTCATTCCATGGCATGCCTTTCCGACAACCGTGACAGAATGCTGAGCTGTATATTGACCACATGAGCGGCGTTTTTTATATTTTTGTTTTCCTGCATCACTTTGGGTTTTTGTTTTAATTCTCCTACTCTAGTTGCGGGATGCCACTCCCGACATCCGTGCCTGTGAGCGGGTCATTCAGCGGTATGCCTTCCCGACATCCGCGTACGAATACCTCGCTTTCCACGGGATGTCACTCCCAGCATCCGTGACTGAATGTTGAGCTGGCTCTTCTTTTCTTGTTGCAGGATTCTTCTCCCGACATCCGTACCTGTGAGCGGGTCATTCAGCGGCATGCATTCCAGATATCAGCATTGAGGGTTCAGATGTCTTGAGACCCGCCTAGTTCGAGGTCACCTCTTCCATGGCCTGAGGGCATACTGTAGGTTTCTACCCTGACATCATCTGAGCCCGAGAAAACCTCCATGTTGCCCCTTTTGCCGCTATGTATAGGGTCTCTACTGATCTCCTTGTCATTCCATGGCATGCCCTTCCGACATCTGTGACAATCTGTTTACAATGATGCTCCTTAGGTTCGCCACTGATCTGCCAATCAGTCTGACCTTGATGATCCACCAGTTGATCTACTGTACATGATGTTTCCATTTTTTCTTCAGCTAATACATCCACTGTTTAAGAATGGGGTACTTCTGCGATACAACTCCTCTTATTCACTTCCATCCCTTTTGGTGATGCCTTACAAGAACCTCTTGGTTGACTATGAACAGTCGGGTCTTTGAATGTGTCCTTCAGTGGAGAATCTTGGAGACCCGATTCTTCAATACATCCGATGACATGCCAGCTTCATCAAATCAAGACAGAAATAACGCTGGGAGTAGTTATTCCATATTGAGTGTTTGAAAAAATGACTTTCTAGACTCAACATGGTCATTTTATGTCGACAGTTAGGAAAGGAATCCCATTATGAGAACTCTGAATGGTGGTGAGAGGGTGGAGATCTGTCAGGAAGGTGAGGTCCAGCCCTTACACAGAGATATCAGTGATACCTGCAGACTCCAAACACGATTGCCAAGGAATTTCTCTCAATCTGGGCACAGTTTCTCCACGCTTAAGAGTCCTACAGTAGTTGTACGGGCTACTGGCCTTTCATTATCATTTGGTAAGACCTACTGTAAGAGAGAAGGTTAATTACCCAAACCCTGTACAGTTTCTTCATTTACTGTATTTAAACAGGTGGATTTCACATGACTTTATTCAGGTGAAACTACCTCACTGGGGTATTCCCACAATACCATGTCAGTAGGTTGCAAAGGGAAGTGATTCAAGCTTATTTCATGCCATGCATGTCTCTTGAAATGAATGCCATTTCTGCGACTAATTCCATTTTTCACTGATAGCTCTCTGTTTCATTGCAAGACAAATCAGTGCTATTCTCCCTTTAAGAGACGCCCAATGATAATTCAAAGTCTGTGTCATCACTGTCTCCTGTGCTTGTTCTCCTCTTAAAATCCATATTCAATTGATCAGTATTGCCCTTATGTAGAAGTACCTCGCCTTTTCTTTGTGTCCTGTACATGCTTCTTGTCCCAGATATAGCAGGTCTTGTTTTCACACCAGCAGTCATTCTCACTGGGATTAACTTTCCCACAATGTCTGCATTAAAGCCTATAGCATCTCTATAATACTGTCAACATCTTTATCCCCTGGCTTTTCTTGTGCTCAAAGCTTCTCATAAAGACATAAGTCATAGTTCTCATTACGCTAAGCAACATCAGCCCCTTAGCTTTAAAGCATATTTTTAGGTATATGTATTTGCAGGAGTTTAATTTGTTTAATTGCTAAAGTTTTTCTAAAGCGAATCTACAGTAGGTGTTGTGACTTTTTAAAATAATTTCGAGTGATCACGCGTGATGAGAGTCCCCTTTCTGTGCCTTCCCATTTAAATTCTCTTTTCACTAAAAATGATCCATTTTGTGTCGGTGTTGTGCTCTGGTAACAAGACAGGTCAAATCTTAAATTAAAACTGTTTCAAAAGAACGTTTATTTCGACATTAGCGATTACGTTTCACCCTTTTAACTTTTGATCAGATGTAAACCAAACTAAGGGTTTCCTGTCGTCATTTTATAGCCTTTTATTTTTTGCATAGTGTAAATATTTTATTTTTAAAACAACTTTTTTTCTGCCATGTTGATACTCTTCACGTAAGCGATGCTGAAGTTCATTCCCATCTATCACTGCGTCCTATTATTTTCGTCAGCACAACTCAGCAAAACGACACAGTTCTGTTAGTAAATCTTTTAATCGCTTACCGACTCCAAAAAACTCCTGAAGTATTTTAAAAGAAAGATTGCGAGTTGAAAAATATATTTTTTAATATTTTTGCAATATTACTTTTTAATAATAATATTCGACCATATTGCCATAAAAAATGTGTTTGTTTTCTATACCGTATACATACATTCACTCCTCTAGATACTGATAAGCTTGTGCAGAAGTATTTTTTCCCCCCACTGTTAAGTCTGTTCCAAGGCTACATTTTTGTTACAGCTGACTCTTAAATAACATGACGAAGAAGATAGTTAACTTTCAAATTATATTACTGCTAATGTTCTGTTAACACCAGCTGTATCAACTAGCTTGTGCTTTGTTTATGCACTGGGTTAAGAAAATTGCACCTTTATTCTTTCTGTGATGTATAACTTTAATTTTCTTTAGTAAAATAATTGGATTATCAGTCTGCAATGGCAGCACAAATGTTTCTAAGAGCATGTTGCAGAATTTCCCCACAGGTCCAGCCTTCCTGTTCATGGAGGCTTTCATTTTACCAGATATAAGGCCTGGATTTCAAGAACAGCACTGTGGCTTTAAATGAGTGTTGTGTAAATGCTGGTGAAATATTAAAATTAGAAGCCTTCAAAAGTTCTAATGGGCTCTCTTCCTTAATATGCTGAATGGTGAATGACGTTTGGCTGGTTACAGCTGTCGGTTGCTTTGACATCACATCGCGCTGGTTAAGATCAAGGCACCAGTTGCTGTCGGCTTTGCTGGAATCAGCCTGTCGTAAGGAGAGTTCTGACCGTGATAAAAACAATATGCCTGCTTCTGCCCTTGTCAACAGGCTGCTCTGTCCACAATCACTCATCATCCCCAGACGGAGCCAGAGGAGATCATCAGTTGCCAATGCAATTCAGCAGATTCACTTCATAAATTTTAATTAAACACCTCTGAAAATAAATGGTCAGAAAATATAAAACATCTGCCATGTATACCATTTACATTTTTCAGACAATAAATCACCAGCAATATTCAGATAATGGTATATCAATTAAATAAATTCAGCAGTGCAGGCAGGAAAAAGAGGCCAACTTGCATGATGCAGCTGGTGTTAGAGCCATTATTTCCAGCACTGGACTTGTTCTTTATGCCCAACCTACACCACGCCTTTGAATAAAGGGCAGATATCAGTGTACTGCAAAGTAGACCCTAATCATTTTTTATTGTTAATAAAATTCACTGGATTCAGTGTTTCCTCAGAACAAATACTTCAGCTTTTTCCAAACCATCGTAGGCACAGTCACTGTGGGGCTGAAACCCAGCTACAGAGATGCAGGTCAAGTCCCCAGCCATTTTAATGCACTCACAGGGGGATTTAAAAAAAAAACTTTTTATTTGTTTTTTTCCGAAAGTAATGATAAAAAAAATATTAAAACAATTATTTGTTCTGAAATAAGCAGGAACCATGGCTTTTAAATACAATTCTTCTGCATTTCTGGATGCTTATATCCCCCCAGGCTTTTTAAATGGCTAAATGTAAGTATTTCTAATCTACCTGAACAATTTTAACCCTCTGTGGTATGCAGCTCAAAACACACAACAACTGTGTCCCTGAAACACAAATTTCATCAACTTTTGTTTCTATTTATTTTTTTCATTAATATATGAACATGTATGTTCAAACCTACACTGTACTATAAAGGTTGGACAGCTTATAAGCAACAATAAAATAATAAAAAAAAAATTCATATGAAACTGTTCTGATTTAAAAGTTTAATCCTTTTAAACGAGTAAGGATCATTTGTCACAATCTAGTTATCACCAACTCTCACTCATAAACATAGATTTATGATTTCAACCATCATGATTAGCATACAGTAACTTCAAGACCTTTTAGGGGCATTAGACAAGGATGTCCCTAATTAGATCCTGTATTGTTCTTCATTGTTATGGTGTCCATTGCTGTTGCAATACTCCAGGGTGCTAACATAATAACTATTAAGACATGTTCAACCCACCTTAAAATCTCTCTATACTGTATGTAGATGTAATTTTATCCTGTTTACACATGCTGTATCTTTCTAACAATTTAAAAAACAGAAATATTCTAATTCATTAATGTCTAGAACTTAACCCCCTGAACCAATAAAAGAGAATTAATCTCCTAAATTCAAGTATTTGTGAAGTTCAGATTTGTGATTCAAATGATCTTTATTGCCGAAACCATGTTTCAATTCGGAGGATAGCACTAAAGAACAGCAAAATGAGGTAGACATCCTGTGTATCTAATGAGTATTTTTTGCTGTGGTTCAGACAAATAAACTACAATTTTTTTCAATTATCCTCATATTTCCATAAATTAAAAAGCACATAACCCCTTTTGAAACAGAAGTTAGTTCATTTTGGAAAAATAATAAAACAGGCATAACACCCATACAGCTTCAAAAGAACAAAAAGGGGATGTTCAGTATCACATTTTTTTCATTTCTTTCTGTCAGACCAACGGCAATACGATTCTTGGTTGGACAGGAGTATAATTTGTTGCCTCATTAAGCTTGATTCCTTTCTATGGGCAAGAGGATTAAGAAACTCATCTGTTTTAACAACCTATGTATATCTGTCACTTTAAGAGTTTGGTTGAAAGCCAATTGAAACGTAAAGTCTTTTTGCAATATGCAATATATGGCACAAACCAGACTTTACAATTGTTGGGAAACCTTTTGTGTTCCAAGCATGTTGAAAGAAGGACATCAACCTTCTGAGACATATCAGTTTGGAGGAAAACTATCCATATCTCAAAAACCACAAAGATAAGACATAAAGTCCAAAATCTGTATTCAGTCTGCTTGTCCACTGCCCTCCACTTTGACTGAGAAGCTTCTGAAAATCAAAGCATCAAAAAATTCTGCTTCAAAAATATACAAATTAATTGCCAATTTAGGTTAGGAGATTTATGTCTCCAAAGACAAGTAGGTCAGGGATTTCAACAATTCAGTAGACACCGATGTTTGGAAATTGGTGCCAAACATCATTTGGAAATCTCTATATATTTTCTGTTTCCCGGAGTACTAAAACACAAGTCATACAATACAGTACAATGAAATGTATATTACATAGTGTACACTACCCAACAAAGTGTTTATTTACTATGGAGCTGTCAGAAACTGACATTTGCTAGCAGTTTATTCTTATTTGTTTACCAGAAACCCTTATCCATGGTGACTTACAATACACATGAAATTTCTAGTAATGATCATGTATATACAGCCAGCTGACAAAATGAAATAAAAAAACAAGGCCAGCACATGCTGGAAAAGCAACATAAGTGCCATGGCAGGCAAAACAAGACAGTGAGACCCAACATAGCGTACAGACAGTGCAGACATCAAACAGCAATGAAGGCAGCCTGGTGACATGGACTCTAGGTGTACCCACATGTACACATGGAGCAAAGCAACAGGCAAACTGAAAGACTATGGGTGATATCTAAAAAGATTACTAAAGGTGGTCAGGAACTGAATAGCTCTGATTTCTGTGGGGAATTCATTCCAGTCCTGAGAAGCAAGGGTGGAGAATGAATAGGCTATGCATGTGATAGAACAGAGAGGTGGTAGAGAATGTCTGGCAGAAGCTAAGGAATGGAGAAAGCAAGATGAGGTATAGGAATACAGAAGAGACTGATGACAGGTGGGAGTAGAGTGGTTAAGATACCACTAGTCTAGATTCAACAGGGAGGCCAGCCAAAACGTAGTCTAGGCAGGACAAGACTTGCAGCTCTGTAGAACAGAACACACAAACTGGCAGGAGTGTGTCGGAGAAATGTGTCCGGAGTAGGTGAGGGAAGGATCAAGAGTGTCCTAAAGATTCTCAGAAGATGGAGAGGGGGAGAGGCTGGTAGAGTCGTGAGAAATAAAGAGATCCACAGAGTGGCAGGAGAGGAAGGGAAGAAAAGGAAATAATTCTTCGATATTCTAGGTTTAAAATGATGAGAATTTGTCCAGGCAGAGATGTGGGTTGAGACCAGACTGATGGTAAGGAGGAGGATTATTTGAACAATATCAGCATAAAAGTAACCCAGGGAAAAAACAAACCCTGGGAACAGGTGAAAAGAAGAACAGTAGAGTGTCAAAGAAGGAGCCCTGAGGAATACCGGTGGGGAGAGAAAGAAGCAGAGAGTAAGTCTCACCAGGTGGCCTTTTCTGTGATCATTGAAGTGACAGGAGAACCAGGCATGAGCAATACCAAGACTCTTGAGGCTAGTAAATGTTGACAGGAGAATAGAGTGATCTGCTGAATCGGAGGTAGCAGAGAACAAGAAGGATTAGGATCAAGGAAAAGAAGACAACCACCAGTTGTGGTTCAAAGTCTTGAAAACGCTAGTCACTATTCTGGGCTACAGCAGCCAGTCTCTCTATCCTTATGTTTAAATTATGACCTCACATCTTTTAATCTACCTATTAAAAATGCACAATCTTTACTGTTATCCCTCAACGCAGTGTAAAGTATTATACTATTTCATTGAAAAACAACAGAAACACAGAATCACATGGCCATTGGCTTTGTCTAATGACATAACATACATCCGTTGGGAAAAAAAGCATTTTAAACAATATTACTGAATTTAAATTTAAATCCACCTGGAGCCCTGTTTTCAATACTTCCATTCTGAGGATGTTAACCCCATGAGTGACTCCGGTCCTATGAACAGTATGAGGTCTTGCAGTAGCTCAGACTACAGGAGGTGTTTTTTTCAGTTGTTTTTCTAACTGTTTTAAACTATCTATACATTTTCTTTTTATTAAGAAATTATGTGGCAGATCCAATCTGCACTTTTCATCTTTAGAGACTCTCTGTGGATAGGCTAGGTAGGGGAGTGGGTGCACAGTCGATGTTGGGTCTTTTCTGTTTTCTTTGTAAATAGAAATCCTACACCATTTCTCACAGGACTATGAAAACTCATGTAATTCTTCAAGCACTTTGATTAATACTCATAGCTTTTTATTTTGTCCTGTGGTGGCTGCAGTAGTTGACAATTTTTATATTTTGTGTAAGATATGAGGGCAATGTCATCACTGAAGTCCAGGTCTTCTAACTGGGACCACTGAAATCTAAGGTTTCCAATAGCAGTGGTTTTCTCCTCATTATGCCTAATTATTATTCAGGAGGGGATGATTTAGAAGTCCTGTCTGACTTCTGTTTTCACTGTGAAGCTGTTGGTGGGGTATCTGTTGTAAAGTGCTCTGCAGGAAAACTGTAGGTAAAGCTTTTTTAATGAGTATTATGAAATTCTTTAGGTTTCCATAACATACAGTGTTTCCATAGGGTGTTTGATCAAGGCTGTCAAAGGCTTTGTGGAAATTAAGGTCTGTTCGACCTGATACAATGATACGCAGTGTGCAGTAGCAATGTGGTCAATGCATGACCTCTCCTGCTCTTAATTCTTTTTCCAGAATCTTTATTCTTTATCCAGAATCTCTCAGTTTTTTATCCAGAGCTTTTGACAGGATCATGCTCAAGACTTTTCCCAGAACAGATAAAGGCTTTATACCCCTGTAGTTGTTGCAGTTTCGGAGAATGCCTTTTTTTACTGAGAAAAATGACCTGTGCGCTGTGCACTCTCTAGGTATTCCTTCTTCCTCCCATATTAGCCCAAGGAAGTTGTGTTGCAGATCTATTGCTTTGGTTGGGTCTGCTTTAATAGCCTGTGGGGGTATTCCACCAGGTCCAGGTGTTTTTTCCATTTTTTTTTCAGTTTTTCATGGCCATATTTCTTGTTTGGTGGGTTTCTTGGTGTTAACCTGCAGGGAGTGTTCTGTCAGCTGGCACTGGTGCTGAGGGCGTATTTCATGTTTCCCTGAAATGTTCTTCTCTGCTTGGAAATCTTCTTGTTGTGCTTTTGTTTTTGTTGCTCTGGTGCAACTGTTGTTGGGGCTCTGTTTAGCCTTTCCTCTTGCTTGGATTTTTCTGAGTGATCTGTCTGAGATCCATCCCTTATTAAACCATGAGCTGATATTTGTGTCTTGTCCCATAACTTTCTAGTATTTGAGTCTGAGCATTCCAGCCAGGAGGTGGTGATCTGTTACTGTGTCCATTCTCCTTTTCCCCCCTACACCTGGGAGCAATCTCCTGAATTTTTTAGAGATGTGATCTATCAGGTTTTCCATACTGTGGCCTGGTGATACTTATGTGGCTTTGTGCACTGTCTTGTGAGGGAAGACAGAACCTCGAATAATGAGATTCTTAAATTCACAAAAATCACTGAATTGTTCTCCATTTTCATTTTTAGCTTTTAAGGCCATGCTTGCCAATTTGTTCCTGGCCATTGTCATCCTGTACTATTTTGCATTAAAATCACCAGTTAAGATGATATCTTTCTTTTTCCGTTTGTTGATTACTTCCTATAAGACTTCGTAGAAGTTACAGTATCTTTACTTTGTTGCTTTGCTTTGTCTGTTTGGGAATAGCACTGGATGTTGGTGATATTGCTAGGTTCTGTCAGGAACAGTTCTTTCCGGGCCCTATGCGGACGACACGATCCGAAAGGTGAAGAAACAATAGGGAAAAATATCATGCAGGAGTCGATCAGGAGACAAGGGGGCGTGTCCATGCAGTGCTGGTGTCCGGGGGTGAGTGAATCCAGGGTGAACAATCCAAGGGTAAATCCAGAGGGGGAATCCAAGACAGGAGGTTTAGTCCTAAACCAGAGAATCCATCCGAAGTTAAAACCAGAGCCGGGTCGGGACCGGTGGGGCAGGGAATCAGGAACAGGAAACTAAAACCATAACGGAGCCAGACGCAGCAGGACCCCGGGCTCTCACGATGCGGAAATCAATGAGAAGCCTTCGGCAAACGCCTGCATCTGGCTTTAAGGTGGAACTAAAGAGGGGCTGGAATAAGGAACAGGTGTGGCGAATGGGACAGAACGAGGAAGGGCTGGAGAGCCCTTAAGAGGAGGAGTAACGATCGTGACAGGTTCAGTATAAGATCCTAGTGGTGATGACAGTACAATTTATTGGCTCCTATTCCATCTGTAGAAAGTATCGTGCCATCTCCCTCTCTGTGAGGGGCCTTGTCCTGCTTGTGAGCTGAGAATATTGTTGTCTCTCTACTTGACAGAGGTTTTTTCCATGCTGCGTCCTTTTTGTTTCTCTGAATCATATCAACATACTGTATGTCTTGTCTTCATCTTTGCAGCTATTTATAAACCTTTTATGTTTTTCATATATACAGTATGGTAGTGCAGATGTTCTAAGCACACACTTTTGCTTTTGTGCTTAGTTGTTAGAAGGGGTGTCAACTGTGCATCTTCCTTGCAGATTTCATTGCACATTCCTCATTCTTCTCACTGAGGAGGGACCTTCCTGTTCTAAGCCTATTGATTTCACAGTGGATGTTTCTGTAATTAAGGGACTTCACTGAGTGGAAATTGGTCCACCCAGCATAACAGGAACCCCATTAGCCAAGCGTATTTCCAGAGGCCTTCATGACTACCTTATCAGCCCAGGTGGGATTGCCATTCACAATACTTCACCTTGTCTGGCAATCCTATATTTTTGCCTGCTATGGCGATGGATTTTAGAGGCAAAAGCACATCACACTCGATGAAGAAATATTAGAGGAAGTGGACACCTTCATTCGTCTGGGAGGTGTGATTGGGAGATATGGAGGGAATGACAAAGACATCCAGGCCAGAATAGAGAAGGACAGAACAGTTTTTCCAGTGCTATGACAAATATGGTGCTCCAAACAGATATCCTCACAGCTCAAAATATGAATATTCAGCTCCAGTTCAAAGAACGTTTACTATATGGCACAGAGACACGGAGAACAACAGGAAATACAATCAATAAACATCAGACCTTCATAAACAAATGCATGAGAAACTTGATTGGTCATACATAATAAGTAATGAAGATCTATGGTAGAGTACAAAACAAGAACAAATTGAGACACAGAACAAAAAATGGGATTGGATCAGTCACAGAATGAGGAAACTGACACCATCGGCAAGCCCTCACGTGCAGCCTACAGAAGATGAGGAAACATGGAAGACCAAGAAACAGCTGTAGAAGAACAGTGGTGACAAAACTGAAAGGAACAAGAACATCATGGAGGGTAATGGGGAAATCATTTGTGGATGATCTTTGCCCAAAGAATATGAAGAACTCTTCAATCACAGAAACTGTACATGGGACCTTAATAAAATGGCATTTAAATGTTAAAATGCCCAAAGCTTTTTGTTTGTTTTTCTCATATTTGGAAAAAAACAGAAAAACACATCCCACACCTGGGAATCAAATAGCTGTGGGTTCATTTTAGAGGACAGAGAAATTTTAGCTATTTACTGGGACTGCCATTTTTGTCTCTATTTAAAGTGTTTTTAAGGGTCATTTTGAATCTTTAAAGCTTTTTCCTTCTTCTCTTTCACAGTAACTCCAACATGAAGTAGTACTATATATTGGAGCCAAGCTTCATGCCAGGAGAGGTGTGATAACCTCGCTGGACAACTTTTTATCTAACTGGTTTTCTTTACTTCTGGAACAAAAATGCCTGGAAATGGATTTACTGTCTGAGACATTAATTTCAACAAGCTTTTACTGTGTGAAAACATATTTTCTGTTTGCTTCCCTCAGAACTTTTCAGTCTTCTTTGAGTTACATCAGAACCATAGTGCTGGTTTTATATGTCCTGCAGATGTATCATGAATTATAGGTTTAAAAAGCCTGTCTGCTGTTTTCACACACGATTATAATAATATGAAACATATTCTTAACATACAGTCTACAGTAATTATGGCACACATTTCATGCATTAATAGCATGCTTCATCATGACTGATATGTTTGTGTGCTTAACTGAGATTAAGCTATCTTTTGAATCTAATGAGAAGATAGTTTTCCAGCCTTATTTGACTGTTTTTACCAAATGGTTACTCTCCACTCCGGAATGCTTCACAAAATATTAAACAGTATGGAGTATGTACATCACAGAATTAAACTTATTGGGGGCAAAGTCACTAAGCAAATCTATGGATGTATTGCCCTTTAATGTAATTTCTGGGATCCTAATGTCTCTTGATTTTGCTCCATTATGCTTTAGAAGCTCGGGTTTTGGAGTTGATATCTTTGGCTGACTTCACTACACAGAGCTTTCTGCATGGGTCCTTCTTCCCCTGTGGCGGGAGTGAGTCATGGTTCTGTCACATTAATGAAAGACGATCTTCAATACAGAGCCATTGTAGAAGTATATTTTACATTCATTTTTCAAAAAAAGAGCATTGTAGGGCCCAGTTTGTCAGCAAGCAGTGTTGCCTTCGATTAGTTGCGACTGATGCCTGATTTATACAACTGAAGTACTTTGTAGGTCATCTGTGCTGCCTTTCACTCTTTGTCTTATCATTTCCTCACATTTGCTTCATTGCACCACAGGCAACACGGGTCTCGGATGACACCATGAGAGCCTTTCCGGCTGTGTTGTTCATATTCAACATGACAGTACATTTGGTCTAAACGCCATCTGTGGATTGATATCAAAACTGGCACCACCAAAGGTGTACAGGTCAGGAGCTTCTGCATTTGTTCTACCGAAACATGCACACACACACCAAACAAACTGCATTCCTGATGTGTCAACTTAAAATTCATGGCTTCTGGAGTTATCTGTTACACATCTACACACAACTAGAATGCTAACTGTAACTGTAGCCCAGATGCCAAGAGACTCCAGGTTTTAGTGAATTGACAGCCTTCAATTTCAGATTATCTGCCAGCTACAGCTGTGGTGTCAATGTGCTCACATCTGCGCATCTGCTAATGTTGTGGCAGGTGTCAGACTTTTACTGTCCGCATGTTATTTTTAATACTTAGCACGAGTACTTGCAAAATCCCATTTTTTCAAGACAGACAAGAAATACATTTTCTATTGTGGCCATGCAGGCCTTCATGAAATGGTGATGAGACCAAGCGAACAGAATTGATGCAGTTAATTCTTATTCCCTAGCCCTTTGTGTTCATAGGAATAATAGGAAATTAAGGAATCTATTTAGAAATATGCAAAGATTATTTTGTTTGCAACCAAAAAGTGTCCAACTTCCCCTTTTCACTGCATTTTTTTTCTTAGACTCTGTAAAGAACTGTGACCCGGCGCAACACTGAAGAGTTTGATTGTCTGTGAGAAGAGCCAGCAGTTCGCTCAGGCGACAATGGAGACAAAACTAACACGCTACGCAAAAATAAACACTCAAATCTTTTTTAACAAGGACATGGACACCAACCTAATCCTGTGGTACTCGTTTTATTTCACTGGTTTCTCAGTGGGATATTGGCAGGAAGCTTACGGTAACTCAGACGCTCAATCTATTAATTGTTACCCAATTTTGTGCCTTGGACAATAAATTTGGGGGAATCTGACTGCTTGGCTGATTGAGTCTTGAGTAAGAGTCATGGGGTGGACTTGAAATAGCTCACGTCAGTGTTTCGAATGACCACCACAGGTATTATCGCCAGCTATTATTGGTTTATTGCTGATAGAACGACACCAGTCAGTACTATATCTTCCCCTAATTGAGTCTGTCCTGAGCAGTAATCTGATCTTCTCCAAGGATATCCGTATACTATCACTGATTAACCCCAAGGTGCATTCTCAAAAAGCATAGTGATCTCTGCTCCCCTCCCTTTTCTGCATGCTTAATAGGGTCTGTTCTCATTATCTTTGCACTTTCAGCTTTTCCATTATTAGACTAAATCTGATGAACTGCCCAGAAACAAATCCATAGAAAACAAGAAAGAATAGTATGAAAGGGCTGGATAACAGGAATTCACCTTTACTTCTCACTCCTCTTGCACCACCTAATTCTGTTCCTATTTCATCACTCACTTATTATAATATTGCTATTGCATATCACCCCATTTCTAATCCTGCAGACAACAGCTACAATATACCCTAATATCTCCTTGAAATAAGCAGTTCTCAGCTCTGAGCCTGGGGTAACTGCTAACAGACTGGGTTGTGATCCAGCCAGAACCTGCTCTTGTGAATTCAATATTGACATTCGTTATTCTTTATATATACAACACTAAAATCTCCTGAAAGTTAAAGTCAGTGGGGATGTGTGAGTGTTTCAGAAGGGATTGTATGGTGTATGGTGTATTCTTTAAAAAGGAATGAACCAAGAATCTGGATAGTTCCCACTTCCTCAAGACTAGTTGGGAATATTAAAATCCATTGAAAGTGTCTCTTCCGAAGGTGCGATGAGTGTGTGTAGTTTACTTCTGCAGTTCAAATATTTACTACACAAGAATCCCTGCTGTTAGCTTATTCAACATGCCTTGGCTGGCAAATACCAGAAAAAAAAGAGCCTTGACTGGCACAAAGCTATAGGTAAAACATGAATAATAAAGAAGCTGTTCATACACTTTTACCAAATTACAGAGTCTTTTCAAAGGTCTTATATTTGATGAAAGAGGAGCCCCTGGGAAATACAGTATATGTACCTCATAAACTAAACTTTGTTAAATGTTGGGCCACGCAGCTCACTCTTGATTGCTAGGCATTATCCATTTCTGTGATTCAGTGAACTACACCCAGCGCTGGTAGATGTTTGACTGTTTTGTTCCTTTATTTAAAATGTGTGGCCTTGTGGTTTGACTCGTCTCTACTTGGCATTCAGCCTCTAGTTCCCGTTCTGTAGAAAAGTGTAGGCAGCACAAAAATGGGTTCTACATCTTTAAAGCTTAAGTCAGCTGTTCCTTTACAAAGAGATAAGTGTAGAATTACAGCCAGGCTCCCGTGGTGGCTCATGTCTGGACCTTGATTTAAAATGATCATTTAAGGGTAGAACACAATTTGACAAGGCCCTTTTAAGATCCGAAAGGGGCCAAAAGAATGCAATGTGTAACCTGCTCTTTAAAATGTGAAACCCGGCATGTCAACCTGGGACACGCTGTTCCGGCACAATAAAAGGTGATTTATTTGGTGTGTGGGCTGTCACCAAGGCTTTCTTGATACCATAAGGTCTAATTTATACTTAAATTGCCTCAGTGGAGAAACAAGTCAAAGGCAGTATTTGAGCCCCATGTGTATTTCAGAGGAAATAGTCCAGGCCCTCTTTTCCCCACTTAGATTGGACTCTAATGTCGGATTCTCACTTTTACCGCACTTCGAGGGGTTAAGCAGATTGCTTTCAGGGCTCCTCTTCCGAGAAGTCACATGGAGAACCATGAATGTGGATAACATTTATAGCGTTTTCACATAATTGATCGAAAACTGTCTCTGTGAGGTTAAAAGGTATTTAAAATCGCTATTTTCCTAATTTACGGGAGCTGTCAAACCAGAAAGGGGAGAAATCAAAATCTAAAGCTTGTAGCTGTCTTATAATGGGTTTCAATGAGATGTTTTCCCTGATTATATACTGCACTAACACTGGGATGTTGCATGAATGGCTAATTTTGTGTATACAGGTCATCGAATTTTAATTTATGACTTCAATTTATGGATATTTTTTCACACTTACCAATTCTAATGACTTGGCAGTGGCCATCACAAAACACTTAAACAGTGACCCTTGGCAGTCCTTAAAGGAACAAGTTCTGATGCAGAATATTCAAGGGAAGATCATAAAAATCCTTTCATCTCCTTCCAGTCCAGCATTTCTTCAGAAAGGAACGGCATCTTTTTGTAGCACCAAAACAGTTTTGGCAGATCTTATTTGTAATTTGTCTTTGAATTCTTAGTTAAACTGCTATTAAAATGGAGGTACTGTATAGATTTTCAAAGATGTAACCGCAATCTCTTTCTTGGGATAAGCAGTTTTCGTCTGACATTTTGACAAGGAGGATCTAATCCTCGGGTCCCCAGGCTTGGTATACAGTACATACTGTATGAACAACTTGTTTGAATTCTTATATTTTCTAGATGTCTGAAATTTTCTTAAGTGCTCAGAGCTGTACATGAAGAATGAGCAAAAATTCATTCCTGCAGCTTCTACAATCGAAACCGAACATTTCCAGTGCACTAATTTCATAGCCTGCCTTTCACAACCAATCACAAGCTTGGCATTAAATCTTGCCGACAGAAGTTACTTATTCTCAATCTACGCGCCTCTTGTACTGACACAATCTCATGCCACTCAGGTTGGTCTGTGGCAGGAAACACATCACGCTTTCAAATCAGGTCCATTTTTTCATTAGCTCATATCCTTGCCCTCCTTTACAGCTGGCTGATCAGCAATCAACACCAGTTTGTTTCAATCAGAATAGCGGCAGTAACTTCTCATTTAGACCCAGCACGGGAGAGGGCGATTTGTTTACTTCATAATACGTGTGAGTCTTCAAGCACAGGGGCATGGCTACAGTGGCAATACTCCAGCATTTATCAATCAAGCATGCTGTCTGGGAGGGCAACAAAACGCATTGTGTTCATTAATAGCCCTTAAAATGGTTATAGCTTCTCTTCAGTGCAAATTTGTTGGAAATAAGCAAATATTCCTCGGAATGCCTTCACCACTTAAACAAGCAAATTATGATTTCAGCTTGGTAAAATGCCTCCTGTTTAATCTGGAAGCTTTTATTAAGATTAATCTGGCTGGCCCTGCTAGAGGGGGATGTTTCCATGCACATTTCTTGTCTGCTGGCGATGCTCCATGGACCTGGAACCCAAATCACGTTTTTAGGCATCTCTGCCACTTGCGGGGAACTTTAACCCTTTAGCCACCAGGGACCTGCCTCATCTTATACCGTAGGTTAGTGGAAAATGAAAGCTTTTCTATTCATGCAGACTCCTAAAGATGTCCCCTATTAAGGTTTTTAAAATTTAAATCAGAAACAATATGTGTATGTTAAGTCTCATATACTGTAGCAAAGCAGTGTACTGTAAAGGATCACTTTTAGCACTTTTCCCCAATTTTATCTATTGTAATTAACTTGGTAATGAAAAACCATTTCCTACTGAAAAAAATGAAAAAGCATAATTTTTTATCTGTATTCATTACAGTAACACAGACATTTTTATATAGGCCTACTTAATTTCAACCAGAGCAAACACTTGTAAACCCTTCTGCGTATAATTCAGTGAAGTGGGTTCCGTCAGTGTCAGGAACAGTTCTTTCCGGGCCCTATGCGGACGACACGATCCGGAAGGTGAAGAAACAATAGGGAAAAATATCATGCAAGAGTGGGTCAGGAGACAGGGGGGCGTGTCCGAAGTGAGCAGGTGTCCAGGGGTAGTGAGTCCGGGGCAAACAATCCAAGCATAAATCCAAAAGGGAAATCCAACACGGGAGGCAAAGTCCAAGACCAGGGGATCCATCCAAAGTAATTTAAAAACCAGAACCGGGTCGGGACCAGAGGAACAAGGAATCAGGAACAGGAAACTAAAACCATAACGGAGCCAGATGCTGCAGGACCCCGGGCTCTCACGAAATGTTATTCAATGAGAAGCCCCGGGCAAACGCCTGCGTCTGGCTTTAAAGGTGGAACTAAAGAGGGGCTGGAATAAGGAACAGGTGTGGGGAATAGGCCAGAACAAGGAAGGGATGGAGCGCCCTTAAGAGGAGGAGTAACGATCGTGACAGTACCCCCCTCCTTTCCAGGGCGGCTCCGAAGCCCTAAACAAAACAAAAAATAAATAGGATGGAGTCCATGTTGCCAAAGTGCCGTCCGCGGGGCCCGAGTGTTGGCTTGGTAACGATCGTGACAGTCAGTCAGCAAGGAGATGTATTACAGTTAAAATTTTTTCAACTCAGAATTTAAACCAAACACTGCTTTAAAATCAAAGCAGAATATTAGATTCATGCTTCAGAATGTTTATCTTTGGTTTTTCTGAATATGTACTGTGATGTTACCAAAGTTATGAACCATGTCAAATGTAGGGGTACCTTAATGGTAAAGGTATACTTTGAAATCTGTGAGAAGATGCAAAGGACTTTTGTTTTTGGAAATCTATTGTACTTTAATTTTATCTTCATGTAGCCCATGTTTACCAATCCGGGAGGAAATACATAGAGTATCCTATGCAGATATTGAATAAGAAACTGTGTCCTAACCTTAATCCCAAGCCATAGTTGAAAGAGAAGTCCAAGTCCGTAATCACTGGAGAGAAAAGCAGCAACCAAAACCAAGAACAGAATCCAAAGACGAGGTCTGACACAATCCTTAGTTCAAAACCAAAATAGCACATACTGTACAATGAGAATGCAATAGAAGTAGCTCACAAGGAAGAAAACCCAATACCGAGCAAAGTGGGAGTTACAGGAGCTTCCTGAATAAGGGAAATGGCGGGGGTGTGGTGCAGGACAGGGTAGCTGAGTGGTTATGTGCTTATCCAAGGTCTACACCTTCTTAAAGGGGCTGTGCATGGTACCGTGGCTGTAACATTACCCCCCCCCCGAGGGGTGACTCCTGGCACACTAGAAGGACAGTTGGGGAAATCACGGTGAAAGTCCCGAATAAGAGTCTTGTCCAAGAAATCCTTTTCAGGGACCCAGGAATGTTCTTCAGGGCTATACCCTTCCCAGTCTACCAGGTATTGTAGAACTCCCCTATGCCAACGGGAGTCCAGAATCTTGTTGACAGTGTAGGCTGGGTAACCATCTATTATCCGAGGGGGAGGGGGTCGAGGTTGACGCTGTGACAGGGAGGATCGATGAAAAGGCTGAGGAGAGAAACGTGAAAACTAGGATGTAACCTAAGGGTGGGGGTAAAGCCAAGACAGTACATGACGGGTGATCTGAACGAGGATGCGAATGGGACCGATGTAGTGGGGACCCAATTTGGAGGAAGACTGTCTCAGTGGAATGTTAATGTTAGGAATTGTGAGCTTACTCTGCCCAAGGAAGAGGGGAGACCCAATTATCTTGACTAGAAGAGATATAAGCCCGAAGGAAAGTTTGTAAATCTTGATTAGTACGTTCCGTTTGGCCATTAGCCTGAGGGTCATATGCTGAGGTCAAAGAAACTGAGGCTCTAAAAGACTTCCAAAATCCACAATGAAATTGTGGGACCCTGTCTCAGTCCGTCTTTTGGAATTCCAGGGAGTCTAAAAACATGTTTGACGAAGAGATCTGCTAGTTGGAATGGAAGAGATGGGAGCGCAATTAATTGCGCTGACTTGGAGAAGCAATTGACGATTACTAATATGGTGGTATTGCCTTGACTGACAGCGAGGTCTGTTATGAAGTCCACTGAGATGTGAGACCATGGACATTGGGGTACCATCAAAGGTTGCAAAAGTGCTGCCATCCTTTGACATGGATCTTGATTCGGGCGCAGACGAGACAAGCTCGAATATAGTCAGATGTATCTTTCTTTAATGTGGGCCACCAAAAGTCCCTAGAGATTAATTCGATTGTTTATTGTATTCCAGGATGACTGGCAAAGTGGGAATCATGTTCCTATCTGAGAACACCGAATCTCACTGAGTTGGCAACATAGAGCTTGTCAGGAGGACACTGTGGAGGAGCAGTGTGGTCTGAAAAAGCGAGCCTGACCTCTTCCTCAATATCCCATCTGATGGCTGCTAAACTCATTAGAGGGAATGATGAATTCAGGGTCTAAATCAGCTTCTGGGGGCTCATAAAGGCGGGAAAGGGCATCAGTCTAAGCATTCTTGGAACCAAGAGTGTACATAATGAAAAAATGAAATCGTGAAAAGAATAATGACCACCTGGCTTGATTTAATCGTTTTGACTACTGCAGATAAGACAGGTTCTTGTGATCCGTATTGATTACAAAAGGGTGTTGAGCCCCCTCCAACCAATGTCTCTACTCCTCAAGGGCTAACTTGATAGCCAGAAGTTCATGATGCCCCACATCATAATTAGTTTCCGCTGGCGACAGTTTCTTTGAAAAGAAGGTGTAGGGATGAAGACTAACCTTGTCGCCATGGCGCTGCACAGAACCACTCCCACTCCATAAGCTGGTGTGTCCACCTCCACGACAAGAGCTAAGGAGGAAACATTTTATCTGTTTCAGATTCTTGGGTGAAGGCCATTCTTTTATCGTGGCTATCTTACCTGGGTCCATTTTGATGTCCTGGGGAGGGAAAGTCACTGCTTTGTGTTCACTAAAGGCTTCTAACAAGTCTCTGTATTGGGGGGGGGGGGGGGGGTATTGTAAAGAGTTCAGACTGGGCAAGATCAGTGAGATCTCTTTTCACTGGCAATTGACAACAGTGTGTATGGCACTGGGGTCCCCAGGCAATCACCTTGTAAGGAGATCAAGAAAAGTGTGGGTCATGCAGGCAGAACCAAGGGTATCCCAACAGAAGGGGGTGCGAGGGTATTTCCAGGAGATAGAACTGAATTTGCTCAAAATGAGTGGCACCGATCTGAAGTGAAATGTGTATGGTCTGCCAAACAATAGGTCCAGTAGGCATGGAAGAACCATCTAACGTCTGAACGTGGAGGGGGGGGGGGGGGTTCACTGGCTGTAAGGGTATGTTCCAGGATCTGGTGAGGGCCGAATCTATGAAGTTCCCTGCCGCTCCAGAGTCTAGAATAGCAATGAGTGATAAAGCATTATTACGCCAGGATAATGTTGCTGAGACAAACGTTCATGAGGAAGCTTTAGAGGACTGAGACGGTACACTCATCCCTGGTCTATGATGCTGTCTCCTTGGTGGTCCGATAGGACAAGAAGCACGAAAGTGTCCCTGTTGTCCACAATATAGAAAGCATCCTTTTCTTTGGCGTCTAACTCTCTCTTCCGGGGTGAGACGGCAGTGTCCGATTTCCATATGCTGTTCAGCAATAGCATGAGTTATAGCTGCGGGTTGTGGAGGCATAAAGTCCAGGACTGGGATCTCTCTAATTGGAGCTGAATAATTTGAGTAATTACCTTGTCTAGTGTCTTGCATTTCAGTGGCACCAGAGCCAAATTATCTTTTAATTCATAAGACAAGCCCTGACGATATAAAGAAATGAACGCCTCCTGATTCTGCTGCCAGGATGCGAAATTCTATAGAGTAATCCTGAGCTGAGAGTTTTCCCTGGTGAATAGAAGAAAGCCGGGTAGAAGCTTATTGCTCCAGATTGGCGAGATCAAAGACCGCCTTTAGTTGTTTCTGGAGTAGGTCAAAATTATTCATCTCAGGAGCACAGTGTTCAATTAAGGCAGTAACCCAGTCCAAAGCTGGTCCAGTTAACAATGGAATGAGAAACGCTATGTTTTCTTGAGAGGTAGAGAAGTTTTCTGGATTAACTTGAAAAATATAAGAACATTGTGCTAAAAAAACCACAGTATTTAGCTGGGTCCCCATCAAGCCTTTCCGTAGTAAACTGTGGTACGGAGAGAGTGGCAGACGAGGTAGCAGGAGGTGTAGCCACCGGAGGGTCAGGGGAATCCTGGGGAGTTGAAGCTGTAGACAGGTTAGCTAGTTGTCCCGAAATCTATTGAAGCGAAACTTGTACTTGCATCAGCACCTGAGAATGTTCCAGAAAAATGCACATAGAATTCAACTCGGCAGGATCCCTGTGCACTGTCTTGGTATTCTGTTATGAGTCGGAGGAGGAAAACTAAGAGGATCCTATGCAGATATTGAAAAAGAAACTCAACGCCGTGTCCTAACCTTAATCCCAAGCCGTAGTCAAAAGAGAAGTCCAGGTCCGTAATCACTGGATTACCAAGAACAGAATCCAAAAACGAGGTCTGACACAATCTTTAGTTCAAAACCAAAATAGTCCATACAACAAGAATGCAATAGAAGAAGCTCACAAGGAAATAAAGCAAAGTGGGTGTCACAAGAGCTTCCTGAAATAGGGGAGTGGCGGGGATGTGGTGCAGGACAGAGTAGCTGAGTGGTTATGAGCTTGTCCGAGGTCTACACCTTCTTAAAGAGATGTGCGAGGTACTGTGGTTGTAAAAGCCTAATGAATCTAAAGTGTCACTAAGATGATGAGTCCAAGTTCCTAGGTTATATCTAAAGAGTGAGCAGGTGGTGAGATTCTGGGCTGATGAGGATGTGTCCAGGAGGAGATAGCAGAGAGGGAGAAAGACGTGGGAGAACAAGGAGAGAAAGAAGAGAGTCTTAAGCACAGCTTCTGTTGTGGTGGTACAAAAAGATCCTAAAAACCCTTGATTCGGAGAGAGGAGAGTAGAATGATGTAAAGACATTCATGGTGGCATGGAAAGTGGGGACAGAGGAGAGTGTGGCAGTTGAGCAGTCTGTTGGTGGCAGAGCTGAGAAACTTCTGTGGACTTTGAAAGACAGGGACCAGACAAAGAGAGTGGTCAGTTGGCAGGAATCCATTCGCTCTGGGAATAGCCAATCTGAGACTGTGTGAGGAGTATTCTGAGCTTTCTTCCAAGTCAGAAAGGAAAGGTGTCAAAGGATGCAGAATAAAAAGAAATGCAAGAGGATCGAAGGCAAAAGTACTGACACACTCTTGTGATCTTGGAGCTCACTCACACTCACTAACACTCCCTCCAGTTTCCTCACTCACGCACACACTCGCTTACACTCCCTCAAATTCCATCAACCACACACACACTCCCTCAAGTATCCTCTCACACACACACTCCTTAACACTCCCTCAAGTTTCCTTACTCACACACACTCCCTAAAACTCCCTCAGGTTTACTCACTCACTCACACTTCCCAAAATTCCCTCAGGTTTCTTCACTCACACATATGCTCCGTAACAATCCCTCAAGTTTGCTCACTCCCTCAAACTCCCTAACATTCTTCCACAGATTTCTTGTCATTCTCTCACAGGAATGCACCCTCACAAACATATCTATACTTCCTCTAACACTCCGTCATGCAAATATACTCCTCCATTCCATGTGTGCCCTTACTTACAGTCACATGCCACTGCACTGGACCGGGCATGAAAGCTTTGTTTTCTTTCTGGGACCTTGGAATCAGTCTCTGAGGACCAACGTGGCTCTTGAAATACCCATCTGCAACCCAGTACTGATCATGATGTGATTTGTTTTAATGTATATTAAACTTTGAGGGGAGTACCTTACAGCTCAATTTCGCCTGTGCCAGAAGTACGCACCTTCCTTTTGGAGATGTGAAAACCAGAGACTGTTTACACCACTTCGCCAAGTCCACACATCAGCATCTAACATGTGCAACAAGTAGCTTTCTAATGATTTTCTTTCATCCTTGGAGCCATTTTCCACTCCCAAGATCTCTGGTCACAGTATCACTGACAAATACTGATTTCATCTGACATTAGCAGGTCCTGGATGTGTCCATCCATTGTGGGGGAAGGAGACGACACACAAAGGCATCTCCAGGAGAAAGGCTCCCTTGCCAGCATATCATGAATTTTCTAATTAAATCAATGATGGCATTCTCACTTTGTCTTCATCGCATACAGACGATCTTCCTATTTTCTAATGAATATAAAAGCCCACATACCCTGAGTGAGGAGAAGCAATCTGGGTAGACACTCTCTCATCATTAACATGCCATTAAAGCTCCCAGCTAAATAGTGTGTTGTGATTAGTATTTGTTTTGCTACTGTTGTTATCCATGCAATTTGAAAATTCATCATTTTTGTTTAATTGAATTAACCTGCACAGAAAGCAGTAGCCATCTGAAACTATACTGTGATTTTCACTAAATTATCAATACCACTTTGTTCTCTAGTGTACCTTTGAAACTTTCTTATAGAGTTTTCAGTCTAGTTGGTTCCGGTACTATCCAGGGTTCTCACAAGCCTGAGTCTGTGGATCTGGCCCTGCAGAATTGCAAAAATCCACACTGCCAGAAGCTGCTGTGTTTGTTTTCTCTGTTGTGTGCTTTGTGTTGTGTTCCACAGCTCAAAACTCCAAACAGCCTAGACTCAGACAGACTGGCTATTCCAAAACCAATTGATCCCAACAGGGAAATATTACAAATAAAGTCTTTATTACTTTTCTATTACTTTTTAATACTTTTATTAAAGTATTTCCTGGTTAGGGTTAGCATTCGCAGTAAATGAAATGCACTTCGGGCAGGCTTTTTTGTTAAAATGTTGGATACTAAGAATGCAAGAGATTGGAAAGAATTCTTAGGTGAAAGGTGAGCCATGCAGGTTAATGGTTGTATTATAACAATGCATTCACAATGACACTGTCAAAAGGAATAGAATAAAAAGAAATAAGGAATATTTTAAAAAACCATAAAGGAGTCAAATCCTGTTTTATCTTGTGAATTATAGTAGTTGAACATTTGTAACCCCTTTTCCAATTTATATCTACTGTAGATCAGTATTGATACGAATGTTTGTCTTTTTTCTAACAAATCTCCATGCAAAAAAAAAAAGAGGGATGGAGCAGTGGCTTTGTGGCTAAGGAGCTTTGCCTTTGGCTGGAAGGTTGCTGGTTCAAATCCTGGAGACAGCAGAGGAATTCTACTCCTTTGGGCCCCTGAACCCCAAGTACTCCAGGGGCACCATATAAATGGCCACCCCTGCACTCTGACCCTAAGCTTCTCTCCCTGTCTGTGTGTCTTATGGAGAGCAAGCTGGGGTATGCAAAAAGACAAATTCCTAATACAAGAAATTGTATACGGCCAATAAAGTGATCTTATCTTATACAGTATGTGTTTGTGTTCTGAGAGCTGCGAGGGCTGCAAGGTACTGAGTGCTGAGGTATCCAGTTTAAGATGGTATTCCCTTGCCTTTCGATGTGTGAATGCAAAAAACAGTTCTCCATCTACTTTAGAAAATGTTTTTACTTTATAATTGTGACCCGTTCTTCCAAAACTAGAGTATTTTCAAAGGTTAAATCTAAAGTTGTATTTTGATTATTCGGTGCCATCTCTGGAATCCAAGGCTATCTCTTTAGACGATCTAGGCCTAGGTTAACTTGTAAGTGTCAAAAGTCAAAAGTCACCCTGCCTGTCCAATTCCAAACCCCGGGCTTCGTTATGGCTTTTGATGTGCTGGAGGTTTCTTTCAGTATATCCAGCCAATAGAGAACTGCCTTCCAGCACTATCCCTTGTGTTTCTAAGTCGCAGTTTTGATTTAATCCAAACCATATTAGCAATGGCTGCTTTAAAAGTTCTCTTTTAAAGGTTGCCAGTGCAACTAGTGACTTAATGGGGAAGATCAATCTTGAAAACTTGTTTAGGTTTTCTGTGTTATAGGCTTTAATCTACAGAAACAGGGCCGCAAGTACTGTGGATGTGAATCTTCAAAAGGGGGCTGGTGCTCCTGGCTGCTGCTACAAATCAGCACCAGGGTACATTTAAAGAAAATGTTATGACAAATCAGTAATTAGAATAGTGGAGAGTTGTTGCATTTAAAACATGCATCTCTGCTCCAGTAGGGAGTCTATACGGCACACAGTGGAATGGAAAAAACGTCCAGAAATAAACCATTTTAGGGGTTAGCAGTCTCTTTTAGCTGTTTATTCATTATGTAATTCTGCCTTCATTAATCACTGCTCAACCAGTTCGTGATTTAATGTACTTCTTTTGAAGGTGCTCCAAAGGTGCTGCTCTGAATGTGTCTCAGTCACAGTGTGTCTCTACAGCTTCAGCTGACAAAAAAATGAGTTGGTCTCCTTGTCACTTTTGTATATGTGGATACAAAAATGGCTTAGTAGATGTATTTGAACAATAATTTGCATCTTTAAGTCACTATCCTTTGGAACCATTTAAAACTTTTCTTCGGTTTTTGATGGAGAAAATTGCAAAAACTGAAATCTTGTTCACACATAACCGTTGTCTAGGAGCAGGGAATGCCCTCATTGGTTCACACGACTCAAGACGAAGTAAGTGACTTGGGTTGCTAGGCAATGTGACTATGGAAGGAACTGGATCGCATGATGTTTTTGTTGCTGATGGTGTACATTATCGATCGACTCAAAGCTTTTCACATAAAGTGAAAATTGGTGGCAGAGGCTCAGGCAAGAACAGTTTTCTATAATTTACAAAAGTCCTGCCTCTGACAGAGCTCTCTTGTTTTGTGTGAACCATTTCAGGATAGACGTTGATCTATTTGTGCTTGAACCGAAATGCTATCTCTAACACAGGAGTTAAAATACAGTACAGTTGGTTCCAGGAGTGACTGGTCACGCACAGTAAGAGTTGCCCATTTAGAACGTAACTTCAGGGGTGACTTGGGCATGAGATTTACTCCAGGGGCTGCCCCCACTAAACAGTTCACACTTGATAGGGCAAGCCCAGGTGTGATTTTTCCCTGCAAAAATGTGTGCATGTGTGCAAGACTTTAGAGTCTAGTAATGGCCTGCCAGCACAGCTCCCTACTGGATGGGAATCTAAAAAGCACTACATACACCAACATGAAGGAGTTTATACTGTATGCTTGATATGCTTTCATCTTTTAATTTAGTGCCATTGGGCACCTCTTCTTCCACAGCTATCACTCCAAATGGATAAGGTCTTGTTTGTTTGTTTTTCATCTCCGTACCTTCATCTGTTCTCCTCTTGTTTGTCTTTGGGGAAAAATGTATTGAAAAAAATAAGGATTAAAACAGTTACCAGTGGGAAAAGATGTACACAGCCCACCATGCACATGAGATGCACGGATTGCTGGATCTGTAAGTAAAGTATTTACTCTGCTTTTGAGTGAGAAAGATTAGCTTGCAAGCAGTTGATTTATGTGTGGCAAAAGCAATCCCTTATAGTCTGTGCAGCAGTCATCTCTTCTCTGTTGTAATTCCCAATGTTCCCTTCCTGAAAGCCCTTGATACTCAGTTAGCCCCAAGGTATAATGTTTGATAATATAACTACTGCTTCTGTCACTGTTTTTTTGTGCAAATACATTATATGCAGCCAAGAACGGTAAAGATTTATGTACGAGTGTGAAAAATAAAAAATCAGCATTGATTAAAAGCCCTAGATAGACCATCCAATACCGCCCAAAGAACATCAGTTATTTTGCATTTTGACGTGGCGATTGATAACTCATAAATGCGAGCAGGAATGACAAATGTGGATGGAAACTAGCTTTGACAAAAACGATAACAGTATCAGTCTCAAGGGGCGATGGAGGTATAAGCAGGAGCTGTTTAAAATATTTAATCATTTTATGAAGGCTGCAAGATGTTGTTTGACCCTGAAGGAGTGTGAATGTCACATGGATCAGGAATTGCCAAGTCTTTGAAGTGAAATAAAAAAACAGTGTTATAATAGATCCTGCTTGACACACTATCATTTCTGTACAAGATTTAAAAAAAAAAAACAAAGTCTATTCCCAAGCGGAGGAAAAAGGGCCTCACAGAACACAGTAAAATGTCTCAAGAGAGGCTTTTGTACCACTTATATCATTAGTTACATATTAAATACAAATAAAAGGATGCTATTGTCTAACGTCTTGCCATCTAGCAGCATAGAAGAGGAGCTAATACATCAATAGACACTGTGCAAAGCAATCTGGGAGTTACTTCAAAAACCCCAGGCCTTTTACACAATAAAACCAGCTATATATCTTCATTCCCCTACTTTATTTGTGATGTATGCCAGTATTATCATAGCCCACAGAGGTTAAATGTTTGTTTTCATCAATTAGTCAATTTATTAATTAATAAGTTATTGTTCAGAGCTGCTCTTGTGGTAACGTATGTTATAAAATACGTGGGCTTCTTGTCTCCATAGTGAGATAGTGGGCTGCCAGTTGTGAGTTACAGAGTGATATGGCTGCTGGGTAACAGAACTGAAACAAGCATTTAAACATCATAGTTTAATATGAACCAAGCGTAAAACATCTAGTAATATTTGTTTCACACATACCAAAAAATAAAACGTTTGCATTGTCCTAACAGGTGGGCCAGTGGTTTCCTAAGATGGTGTTATTAAAGTATTTAAAGTCTGAGTTGATTGTCATTTCACAGAAGTTAAGATTAGGGGACCTGCCCCTAGCCATCCCTGATACACAATGGAGCTGTGTCAATGCGTGTTGTTACTAGAGATGTAGAACTTGGTATATCAGATATCTATATATTGTATATAAATCATTATACTGTATATACAGTAGCTGTCACTTTACCAAAAGCAATCCATGCTGGTGAGGTGGTTCTGCATTCGTTAAGAACTCCAGTGCTTTCATTCATTTCAGTTTCTATTAGGAGGCCTTACAGCTCCCAGTAACAACTGTTCCATGAGTTAATGGCACATTTTAATGCTCGCAAAAACCAATTCAAATTCTGATTAAATGCTTATAACTTCAAATTTGATAATGTATGTAAACCTAACAAATGCTTAAAACATGTAGACTTCTGCACCTCTCGATATAACCTAGGAGCCAGGGATAACTGGCCATTGAACCAACCAGAGTACTTATGAGCACTGAGCTTGTGAACCTATCATCTTATTGAAACATTACTCATTGTGCTAACTTGAAATTGATTTCCACCAGACATTAGCATTTTAGATGACAAAATTAAAAGGAATCTTTAATAAGCCAACTGTTACAGTATTTATTTTTGTTTTCATTTACCAGCACTTCCCGTGTTTTCTCCTCTTAGCGTGTGATACGAAGCATGTTCAAATTAGCTCTTACCAGAGGGAAGGTATTTGAAATTTCTTTGATCATCTCTGATATTCTAAAGAAGAGAACAAGTCCCAGTGTGTAGTTTCTCTGCTTAATCAGCAAACAGAAGGAAAGGTTCTGGAAAAGAACTTGTTTCACAAGCCTTCACTTCACTTCTGTCTTTCATTAGTACAAACTAAATTACAAGCATCATTGTTAAAACAAAACATGCCTCAATTTATAATGGATCACAGCACTAAACAAATTTGATTTTACCAACAGTATAGAAGGTTGGTACTGAAGAGGTGAAGACAGAGAGAGAATTGTTTCAGTCTGTGTTCCCAACGCAATCAACTGTAGTGTAAATTCATTTAGAACAACTTTGTCATGATTTTATTAAAAGTAAAAACATGAATGAAAATACAATCATTGCACTAATCAGCTTATATAGTCTTAATAAACATTTTTGCTCATCTGATCTTAATTTCTTAACATCTGAGTTAAGGAATGTTGGAAAAGTGGGTTGTCTGGCTCATCGGATTTTCAAATATTACTAAAATTCTTCCCAGAAAATGGGGGACCCTTTGTGATCTCTAAGGAAAGGCTGTGTGTTCCTGTTTGCCTTTCAGTCAACACATCAAAGCCTTTTACTGCACCCACTGATTATTCAACAGAGACCAGCTTAAATAACACAGCCCACTTTTTTATTGCAGTGGGAGTTGGTGCTGTTTTATCTTTCATTACTGTCTCTGCTTTCCAGTCGGCACTGACTGCTTTAAAACTCCTTAGTCCCTCCCTGTTCAAAAGACTGAATGTTGCAAGAAAACTGAAAACAAAACATTAAAAAGCACAGTTGTGAATAAATTGTTAAATTACTGTATGAAACAATCTTGGGCCAACCAGGAGTTCATGTGCAATATGTAAATGTTAACAAATTGAATGAAATGAAATATTAGGAATTAAATGTTTTTAATATACTCTATGAGGTTGTTCAGGACATTGTGCTTGTTGTATATTCCAAAACTGCCTGTCATTAAATAAATCATACACTTGATGAAATTCATTAAGGACCATGACCAATATGATGATCTGGGAGATAAGGAGCTTTTTAAAACATGTCAGAAAGTGGACACCTTCTTTCCTTAAGGCCTCTTAATTGTGTTCTGCGGTCTTCAGCATTAAGCTTCAGCACTTATGTTAGTGCCACACAAATATTAAGACGTATACGCACATCTGGTTCATATAATGTATGATTATTCATATTTGTTAACATTTCTATTTCACATTCCAAGTTTGAAAGGTGGACGATATTGTGCAATTTAGTACTTTAATGTACCTATGGTCATTCCAGTACTTTGATTTTAATTGACAGTGTGTTGCATTACTGAATAATTGCCTCTGGGACATAGCCATTTGCATGTAGGTCTTTTGTCTTGAACAGCCCCTCTAATGTCAGGCAAACACAGTTTGACAGTTAAAATCATCAGATAAGTTGGAATATTATGCTAATTATTCAATGTCATTACATCTTTTAGAGAATAGCTCCTGGGCCTGTTGCTTGAGTACCACTCCATCCTTACACCACTCCCCTCCCCCACCCTTCCTGAGCGCTCAAACTGACCTAGATATAGACAGACAGGCAGGCTGTCTTATTTACTCAGGCTTTTGTCTCAACAGGTAGTAATGCAGGATGCTAGTCCCTAATTCAGATTTTAATTGCTGTGGCAGTTTAGCAGTGGCATTAAGTGGATTTAGCAAGCAGGAAACAATCTGGGGAAGAGTGCTGTAGACAAGCGATCGTGCTGTGATTGCTTTGTTTTGAATCGCCACGTACTATGCGTGTGAGGAGTTTGGCTGTTTTGTTGCATTAGCACAAGTGTTTATATCTAATCTCTGGCAATTTTTTTCACACATGTGAGTTACATGCGCATCCCTTTCTCTAAAGTTCAGACCTAACAGGCCTTTTTGGCTTCCAAGCTGAAGACTGAAATGCCTTGTCTGTCCACCAAGCAGCACTGTTTGGCCAGTCTGCTACAGTCCTGCCCTGGGCAGTTCACTCTCTTTGCCCATTTAACCCGGGAGCTCCTGTGGAGTTGCTGGTATATGATGGGTATGACAATAACTAATGCCATTTTAAGGCATACTTGTGTTCCTTTTCACTCAAAGTTCTAATGCAACACAACTCCCTGTGCAGCTTTTGTTACAAATAATGAAAGGAAAATAATACTTTTAGGAATGAGTAAAAGTCACTTCCATGCTGAAAAGTATAAAGAAGAAACGCTTTGGCTGTTGAGCTTTCTTTGGGTGTGAGGGAGAGAGAGGTAGGTAGCAGGGATCTAAAGCATATGAGAGGACAAAGAACAGAGCAGATGAGAATGGGCACACAGGTGGGGAAAAGTGGCCACAGAGAGAGGGCTCTCGGGGAGAGGTGTGAAAAGCTGAAATCTCCAAAAGAATCGGAAGGATTTAAAAATAAATTAGTCTCTCATTGAGAGAAGTGGTAAGGTGTGATCTAACTAATACTTTTAGATTGCTCTTGAAGAGAACTCTGAAAAATCACATCTGGATCTAAAAACAGAATACCTTTCAATTTGGAAAAGAAAAAATGTTGACAAAAAAAACTCTGTTAAGCGTGTAATATCACATAATAAGCAAAAATGCTTTAAATACTTTTACATCTAGTTTTTCTTGAGTCTCAAAATAAAAAAACTAGACAGCACAAAATTACAAGACAGCATCAGAGACAACAGTACAGAACCCTTTAATTTGCTGGCATATTCCTTCAAAAACTGTTTGTTGCCAAAGTATGCAGGTGCATTTAATCATAAACAGCAATTATTTCCCCTTCAGAGTCATAGAATTTTGCAAAACCTTAGTGATATATCCTATACCCAAAACAGCAATACAGTTATACTGGTGAAGCTAGAACCGAGTAACAGCAACAGGTGTTAATATACTGTGGATAGCAGAAGGTATGATTAGGTGATCAATAAACCAAAAACCTATTGGGATCACTGAAATAGGGTCTGCTTAGGGGGAAGCAGAGCAGGACATCAGTAGAGGGTAGGTCTACAGGTGTCAGTGTTAACAGGGGAGTGTTGAGGAGGACATCAGTAGAGAGTAGGTTCACAGGTGTCAGTATGAAAAGAGGAGTGTTAAGGGGGATATCAGTAGATTTTGATCTTTTAAACATTCTCATTCAGGATAACATTTGGCCACAATTTGAGGTGTACGTTAACACAATATACCAGTCAGAGAGACATTGAAAAAAAGGGAATCATTATGCATTCGACTGGCTTTTCAAACAAAATATCAAAATGTTACGAGTTTTGTGCGTAGAGATCTGGAGATGATCAGCTGAGATGAGGAGTGTGCTGTGTTGGAAGTTTGGCTTTCTGATCCCATGCTCCAGCTTTGCTAGCTCTCAGATTCTTCCTTTGTGAACTAGAATAATACCCTCTATATTAAGCTGGTGAACTTAATAAAGGAATGGAATCATATAATAAAAAAGGGTTTTCTAGTCTCTTTGTTTTGCATTGGTTTTCACACATCCTGCACCTGTGCAGATGGTATATCACAGCAGCTTTGGTGAGCTGCTATCCTGTAAACTAGAGCTGTAATTCATTTCAATTAAAATGATCCACCATTAGCTGACAAGCGTACATTGTCAGTATGTGTCCCTGTAATTAAAACGAGACTTCTGCAGAGCTGTGTCACTACACGTGAGTGTGCACATATGACACGCTGCCTGGTGTGTGAGTCTGAGTCATTGTAACTAGGAGCTGAGTTGGATTTAGCTGGGTGGTCAGTACTCACATTCCCCTTTCCTGTATTATCAAGCCTTTATGTGCTATCTTTTAAGCTAGCATGTGGCATCTCTCCATATTATCAGTAGAGGATAGATGGACAGACTTGGATAGATTTGTGACTTCCAAATGCTTTTTATACCATACTCCTTTCACCAAAGGCTTCTACCCCAGCAGCTGCCCTTAATAGTGGTGGCTGTCAACACAGACAAGGCTGCTAAACTTAAAACGCCTTGTCAGTTGCTCAGAGATCCGACTGCAACTGTTAGAATACTGAATATAAACACGACTGTCTGTTTGTACCCAACAGAAGGAGGAAATGAAACAAGCTGGTCAGACAAATCCAACAGCCGTCGAAAATGGTTTTTAAATACAACCCTTCTCTCTTTCTCTCTTTCCTTTCACCTTTTGTCTTTGGAAATCTTTGAATCGTTATGCTCCTCGGTGTGGGATGTTTCCAGTTGATGGACTCACCCCCCCCCCCACCTCCAGCTGGGACGTGTCTCACTTTGCCGGCTCTCTCGTTAACGACTACTGTATGCCATCATTTATGAGGTAGACCGCAGTCCTTGCTCGGCACTCCACAGAGTCACCTCATCCCACCTCCCTCCCTCCATTGCTGTTGGAAATGTAACCTTTTCTAGTCTAATTTCCTCAGCTCAAAACAATTTAACCTCAAAAACGACTTTGCTAAGTGTTCCAATTAAGTGCCTTCTCCCTTCTTTCTTTTAGCTTTTTTTCAATTTCTCTCTGTTCCCTGTCCCGGCGGACCTGAGCTTAAAGATTGCCGATTGGCATTCCCCACCTATGTCAGAAGGTGTTCCCAGAAGGCCTCAGTAACACACAATCACCCATGTTATTGTCTAGAGCTTAAAGGACCCTTCAGGCCAGCATGCTGTCAGGATCAATAAGAGCTAATAGTTGGAATTGATGCCCAGGTGCAGTAGCTTAGCTATATTATTAGTTGTATGAGTGTTATTATTTTATAACATTGTCATAAATTCAATTTAAATCTGAATCTTTTTTTAATCACATCTCAAGAGCCAGTCCTGTTAGTTATTTTTTTTAATATGGAAGATAATTTAAGAAAGTGATAGACTTTTTAACATTTATTGGCAAAATATTATTTTAAATATATAAGTGCTGTGAATATATACTTAATGCAGTGGACATTGCTTAGCAATGGAAAATCAGGGTCACATTTTTCTAAACAAAAAGCAATGGTCTATGTTGTTTCTCCGAGTACATTGTTTTAGGACAGGTGTAAAACAGGAAAAATGCACCAACGTTGCTACTGGCCACTTTCTAAATATCCTTCCTTTCAGTAGCAACACTGCTGTAAAGGTTTCAGCACAAAGTGCCTTTAATAAGAGATATTCCTTAATCACCCTGCTGTCCTTCATTTAACTGGATTAATTATTAATGAAAGGTTTTGAAGATGTATTTTACTGCATATTTGAAAATCCAATAAGCACTTTTTCCAAGCACAAAAAATATTTTCTAATTAAATGCAACTCTGGCACAAATTAAGAAATAATTGTGCATATTGTACAAATGCTAATAATAGTGTCAAACAATTATTATTTCATTATACAGCACTTTATGTGTATAAATGTGTAAATATGGAGATATAAATGAAAATATCTGTGAAATCTATTTTATTTTGGATACTATATACAGTTTGTGTCTGTGGTCACCAGAGCTAGGCTTTTTGAAATAAATGGTTGTAGTTAAGAGTTTTTTTTTAAATAAATATCTGACTAACAAGTTTCTAAATGAGAGCCTTAAAGGAGCCACACATTTATTACTTGGTAGATGTTTGAGAATTAATCTGGAAGTGTGTTTTGCAGAGAATAAGGGACACAATTACAGCATTTCACAATTCAGATGCATCTCTAGCCCCATTGAGTTCATGATTTGATAGCAGCCTTGAATACTGGAAAATGCAACAACAACCCACTGTAGTAAAATAAAGAAACAGAAAATTCAAATGTTTCAAAAATCATTTAATTAAGTAAAAACTCAGTACTGATACATAGCTTAATATTGAGGAAAAAAAATCTTTTGAAATGGTCCATTTTGATTATGCTACGAATTAAAACTTGACACGGACCTCAGGAAGACTCAGGGAATAATAGGATTATTAATTATGAATGTATTTTTTTTTGTTGTTATGCTGTGGTGGCTTAAAACCAAAACAAGGTTAAAGGGATAAAGGATTAGTACAGCATGTATACCACCATATTTTATCACTCTTTAATAAAAAACATTAGCAACAGATTGAGCTGTCGTTTTGTATATTTATAAAAATGCAGCATATTTTCATGAATTTTCCTGTTAATTGGGGTATCCTGCATGGATTTATGCTTCTGTCATTAAATAAAACATCCTAAACACTGAAGTAACCTGTTAATTTCTTGGACCTGTTCGCTTTTTAATTGAAAACGTGCAGATTTATAGTCGTTAAGGGGGAGGAAATATGCAGCAGCGTGGGGAATGTATCAAATCATTTCAGACGTTGTCGGGTGATTCTTGGTATGATAAATAAAGTGAGAAACAGTTGGCTTTTTTGTACATTTTAAGAGGATAAATAAAAAGCCAAATGGTATTGTTGTTTGATTTTAATTATCACACAGAAATCAAGCAAGAACTCAATAAGGCTTTTTTAAACATGTAGTGCAATACAAGCTGATAATGTGACATTCTGTTAATTAAAGCTACTATTTACTGTCATACTTAGTAGATAAACATTTCATACACCTCTGGAAGGGGACAGAAGAAAACTCAGGTGTGAAAACCACTCCAAATTCTCTTTTTTTCAGCAAAATCTTTTGGAACCCAGTCAGGTTGTACCTGATTTTTGGCTACCCCCTCCCCCTCTATTCAGCCTACACATAAAATGCTTTAGTGTCTTGCATGATATTTATCAGACTCATTTCTCACCACATCACTACATTAATGCCTATTCCTTATTAAATCGAAATTAGACTCTTTTGTGTTTTATGGGTGTTTACAGTATATATACTGTATACAGTATCATGTTGGTTAGGAAGTCTTTTTTAATTAAAAATAAAAAGCAACGTTTGTGCTTATGAGCAAATGCAGTCAGCGACTACTTTTTAAAAAGAACCATTTACTTTTGTCATTTCTGGAATATTTGCAGCGGAATGGGTCATACGGAAATGTTACTATAATATGTTCCTATAAAATTCGATTAAGACGAAATGCCAGTTCAAACTTCAAAATTCACTCTGCGTCTTAAGCTATCGGCAATGTATTTGCAGGTCTCCATGGATTCTTTCAGGTGGCTTTGTGCTTACAACCTGTAATGTAATGTAGTAATGTAGCCAATTCATAGAGGGGGATTGTTAGGAGGCCATGATTGATAAAGGCCAATGGGAAATTTGGCCAGGACGCCGAGGTTACACCCCTACTCTTTTCGAGAAACGCCCTGGGATTTTTAATGACCACAGAGAGTCAGGACCTCGGTTTTGCGTCTCATCCGAAGGACGGCGCCTGTTTACGGTGTAGTGTCCCCGTCACTATACTGGGGCATTAGGACCCAGATGGACCTCAGGGTGAGTGCCCCCTGCTGGCCCCACTAGCACCTCTTCCAGCAACAACCTTAGTTTTTCCCAGGAGGTCTCCCATCCAGGTACTGATCAGGCTCACACCTGCTTAGCTTCAGTGGGTTGCCATTGGTGAGTTGCAGAGTGATATGGCTGCTGGACTGTATCTGGGCACAGATAGGCTGTATGCCACTGTGTCACCAAGTGGGATAAGCAAAAGTGAGGTGATGATGTTGTGTTGCACTGTGATATAATAAACCCAACAGACAGTAGCCTATAAAAGGAGGACTGCCCCATTTGTGGACACCTGGAGAGATCCCCATCTCCCCATGATTCCCGTGGGCTTCTTTTACACTGTCACTGCTGCAGCACTCAGGGCTCATTTCTTCTCCTCGTCTTAATTAGTAACAGAATGGAAATCCTAAGGAGAGAATGACAGTCACAGTTTTGTAAGGAACAATTACTGACAGGTAAAAAGCAGTATCTTACTGTTTTACAGGTTTTAGAAATATATTTCTACAAAATGTTTCCTAATGAGTAAGTGAGCAATTCACTTCTTGATATGCATTGTTTACAGGTTCTTAACCCATTTGATGTTGTTTTTTTTCTCTTAATAAGTGAAGCAGTTCTCTAAATTGTTCATTTGCTTTTACGTATAATACTATCGCACGTGCCTAAATTCATAAGTGCTTTATTTTCTGAGTGTTAGCACTTTGTGGGCTACATTCTCACTCTGTGGCAGAGATCTGCTGTGACTCATTTGGGTGCTAAGTCCTACGTTTATATCCTGTCAGATGCCAGGCATATGAGAAGTAACTTTCCTCCCTTTTTGTCAGTACTATAAGCAAGAATCTGGGTGTCAGTTTTAGACAGTGTTTAATCTTTGTTTCCTGGCTCGATGGGGGCTCTGTCAAACCGCTGTGAGTGGGTATGAGGGCCGTTGATCTTGACCTGACCGCCTGGTGAGCAGTGAATAAATGAATTGTGTCTACAAGAGTTCTGGTTTTCTCCCCTTTATTGTAATGACCACTTTGTGCTTCATTGTGAGAATCTACAAAGTACATGGCTGCTCTCGCTGAAAAACAGATTGCATGCTTGCCTCCCAGCGGATTATATCTGAGGCCTGCAAGTCAAAAAAAAAGGAGAGCAGAAGAGAGAGAAAGTTAATTTGGTAAAGCATTTCTGACTCCTAAATGACAGTCTACAATAATCATGATCTCATTCTGAAAGATGTGGCCAACTGCCCGTCACAGAATGGATGCCCGGATTGAACTAGTTACCAATCCGTGTACTGTGTCTCTCCAGTGAAGCCAATCTCCGTGAAGTGGCTTGCCTATCAGCAGAAACTCTAATGTCTGCTTGCTGTAAAGAGAGGCAGTTTAACCCTTTTCTACCTGTCCCATTCAAGACGATTCAGTTTTCCTTCACAAGGCAAGTGATCAAACCAGATGTACAGTATTGCATATTAAGTATTTAACACTTTGCTGTAGAGGCCAGATGATTCTTTATAGGCTCTGTGCAGACAATCGTCTCTGTCTCTGTTTCGTGATTAGTCAGATTTTGTTGTTTATTATGTTGACAAGAAAACAGCCTGGGGGTCGTTTTTCATCTCCTGACCTGCCAAAGAAAGTATTGCCATAAACAGCCACACAAAAATGAACTGAGGGGTGCAATCAATCAGTGACAGGCTATTTCAAGAATTTACTCTCATTTGAAACCTAAGACTCAAAGTGATTCAGTTGTTAACATTGCTGTTCAGAGTGTTTTTGCCTCCGTTAAGCTGAACACAGTCAGATGGCAGATGTATTACTGATTATTGTATAATGTAACTTGCATGCTAGATCCTTGTGCTTCACACACTCTGTCTTAGTCCCTCAGGCTTTTGACACTGTGCGAACTCTGCAGCACCTCACAGGGAAGCTTAGGCTGATCGGTGGGACAAGGCTTTTCTCACTCCTGCAATAGACACTGATCCCCTGTCCACCCAAAAACCTCATCGCTATATGCATGGGCAGTTCCCTGCTATTCTGTGTAGAGTCTGCGTGTTCTCCCCAGGTCCATTCAAGTTTGCTATGGGTTTCTCCCCATTTCCCAGAGGCATGCTGGCTAAGTTAATTGCAGTGCATGTGTTCAGTATGTATACCTTGCACTGAGCTGGCATCCTGTCCTGGGTGTTGCCTTGCACTCCTACTGTATGTCCAGGTTGCCACAGCCCTTACCAGAAAGAAGCAGCTTGGAGATAATTATATGTGCATCCGTTCAAGATCAGTCATACATCCATGTGCTGGAGGCTATGGCTTGTGATGCACCCACATTTCTTTCAGTCTGGAGGCACTGAGTTGCTGTAATGAGGAGCTGAGATACGATCTGAACAGCCTCTCTCTTTTCTGTGTTGGTGGACTCACTGGAGACTGTTGGACACTCTCTGCAGCCTCCCACTGCTTAACTTCCTGAGCCAGGTGAACAGTAAGTAGGAAAGAAACGCAAAATATCTCCTGACTATAGATGAAAAAATGTATGTCATTAGGAAGACAAGACAGAGAGAACATTCAGTCCTCAAGTAGGGGGGGTTTACTGTGAAAGACATTATGTAAAATAAAGGTTATTATGATATTCATCTGTGATATCCCATCTCCTAATCTAAAGTGTAAAAACCACCTCTGTTCTCTGTCCCGAAACCTTGTTGGTCTAAATTATGCTACAGTTTCCAGGATTCACCTTGGTTCTTGTAAAAAAGTTAGGCTGATATAATTTAGCTTCGGCACCTTGAAGTTCATATTCCAAAGATGTGAAATGAGTTTCATGTCAGTGTTGGGTATCTTTAAATTTGAGAGTTGATGGAGTGCATCCCCCCCAAGAAAAATTAGCCAGACAGTGAAATCAGTACTTCTTTCCTTTCGAGGCTCCGGTTTAACATCCTTTGCTTTCTGAGCAGGAGAGACATTAGGAAATGCCCAGCTCCGGCTGCAGTTTTTTCTTTCCCTTCATTTGCTTACTTAGACAGAGCTTGGACAGTGAACTCCAATACCACAGGGCTTGGCAATCCTAGACATCTATTTGGGATTCAGTGTATCTGGGGATAAATAAGTCCAAGATGGTTTCTACTGGAAGAGCAAGGTTTAAAATATTTCAAGTTTTATTTTTTTTGTTAGTGCCAATCTTCCTTAGAGAAGAGATGAGCTAATGTGTTTAATATTTCTGAGGCAATATGCTCCGTATCCCGTGTGGTTGATGACGAGATTACTCTGCAGAACTGACACGGAAACCATCAGGTGCAAGCAGTGAAACAGCTCAGAGGCAAAGGCATAGAATTGCTCTTTCACCGATGAGTTTTTCTCTTTTGTTGATTCTTTTTTAAAAGAAATATTTCAGGATGCTATATTAGGTGCAGTTCTTGTATACAATAGTTATTCTTTTTTTCCTTTTCAAGAAGCTCTACGGATGACGGTCAACTTTATCAGCATGTCAGCAGTGTCGTGGCTCATGTCGAATTGCTGTGTAAGTGAAGGGTGCACATTTCATGAGCGAAAAAGCAGTTAACCTTTAAACAGATGGATAATTCCAAATAGCACCGTAAAATTAATAGACCTTAAACAACAGCTCCCAAAGCAGCCAGTGCTGTCATTCAGACCCTGTTCACAGGCAGTCATACATCTTTTCTGCAGTATACACAGGGCCCTGACATATTGAAATGAGTTACCCCTAAACATAATGTTTTTGTCCAGGTTTCCCACAGCGCTTTCCAGCTTCCTGCAGGATGAGTATCTACATCAGGCCTTGCATACTGCACAAGACATAGCTGCCAGTTGCTGCTGTGCTTGTGTCCTCTTCATTGCAAGCTTGGTGTGGATTCACATTACTTTAATAAGGTGGTGTATCATATAGGTAGGTGTGCCGTAAAAATGTAGTTTTTCAAGATATGGAATTTGTTCAAATGGAACGTTTTGAGAAGGTGACACATTGGTATGGTGGTCTGAAGGTTTAGATTCCGGTCACAAGAGTCTATCTTTGTGGAGTTTGCATGTTCTCAATCATATACACAAGGGTTTGTATCTTGTACACTGGTTGCCTCCCACCTCCTCCGATCATGCTGCTTGAGTAATTATTCCAAGATATACTTTAATCTGTCGCCCTGTGATAGACTGGCATCTCTTAGCAAAAGAAGGTAAGCAGCTCTGTGATACTGGATGTCCTTTCTTTTGTATGTTTTGTAGCGTTCTCACAATCAAGCGTTTGTGTTTAACAGTCTCTCTGCAACATTTTCTCTCCTTCCCTCTCTTGGTATAGAGAAGAGAGGAATGTGAAGGGATTTGAGCCAAGCATTAAAATCCTGACATGCAGTATACTGCCAAAGTCAATCAAACAGACTACTCCAAGTACCAATCAAGAAAGAGCTCAGAAGCCGAAATAAAAATTCCAAGCAGGTGTATTGGTGATTGACAATATGAGCAGCTTCTTTACATAGTGTCATGGGTAGGTGAAATAAACTTCCCAAGTCTGTGGAAGAGGCTGACTCACTGGGTCCCACAGGAAAATAGATGTAGGAGTTTCTGGGATTGATACGCTTCTAGCAACCAAATAAACAAGACTGTAAGGCTGAATGGCGCCAACTTGTTTGTCAGCTTTCTTATGTTTTTCTTTCACACTACAATGTTTTTATTTAGAACTGTAATGGCCTTTCTTTCTGGTGGCCTGTCAAGCAACAGGATTCTGTGCTTTAAATGCCCTCTGACAAGATACCTCTCATTGTGCTCTGACCACCTTCAACATCACAAAACCCCCATCACAAGATCTGTTTCTTCCAGTCCCAGTGAGATGTGTCCAGTTCTTCCCTCTTCCCTAACTGTTTCATTTACCTTAAACAAGTTAGTCAATAATTGCATGTACAGATGTACTCTTTCAAGTAAACCTAATTCAATTCAAGTGGTTTCTGTAAAGATGTGGCTGTTTTTATGCTGTTATGTTATGCTGTAGATTTAAATACATTAATCTCTCATTCAGAACAAAACTGTAAAAATGGCGCATTGAATATCAGTAATGAATTTGATAAAGTAGGCTTTGGCCGATGTCCTCTATCTTAGCTCAAAGGGCTTATTTCCTCTATGTGGCTTAAGTTGAAAGGAGCATAGAAACTCTGCAAACTGCTGCCCTCTTGAGAAAAAACTCCTGTCACAAGGATCTTGCCCTCCTTCCAGTGCTAGATCGTGTTCTTTTTTCGCGCTCAGACGTATTCTTATCGCGTGTCAGAAAAATCGGCTTGTTAAAAAGTTCCCCCTGACAAAGGCCTCTCTTTCGTGTCAAACATAACTGGAGGTTTTGTGAAAGCATTTTAATAATCAACATGATACTACATCATAGCACCAGTCACTTGGTGCCACCCTGCAGGCACGGACTTGTCCTTTCCAATGGGCTTTCTGCTGCGGTCAGAGTAAGTCCCCTCTGGCCATAATGAACCTCGTGCCCTCCCTAATCTCATTATTATTGTTAAGATAGGGATTAGTGTTACAGCACGTGGGGACAGTATTAATGAAGCCCTTTATATATATGCTGTATACCACATAGATGAAGGAAAAATAGAACTGGTGGCAGACAGAACGCATTTCACCACTGATAAACACAGTTTCATTAGTTACCCAAAACAGAATGAACAGGAGTGTAAATCTCACTCAGCAGGACTTGTACAAGAGGGAATAAATGTATTGATTAAGGTCTGCACTGTTGGATAAGTTGATCGTGACATGCTGAGCTTCTTTGCAGTTGCTAGTTTTTTACATGGGCAGGAATGTTGTGTATCTGCTTAAGGGAGCCTATGTTCATTAGCACAAGGTTATCTTGACCTACTCGAAATGACATTTATCTCCCATACCTACAGTATATCCAAGAATATCTGAGTGTCATGAAAATGCCCATTTGTAGTCCGAATTTCGGAAGCAATTGATATTCTTTCTAAAATCCTACTAAGAAAAATACTATACACAAACTAATGACATATTGTATACAAAAGCATATTACCCCTTTCAAAAATAAACATGACCTCAATAACCCCCAGGATAGTGTTCTGCCTTACAGTAAAGCCCATAGAGATAAGAACATTGTGAAAAACTGGAGTAAACTAATAGATGATTGATATGCATTGCTTCCATGCAGTGATGAGGGAGTGCATTGGAATACTACGCCCCCAAGGAAAAAGAGACAGTAGCATTGTTGTTTATGCATTATTAACCTTTAATAGGATAGAAATTCTGCTCAAAAATGGTTTATGTTTTGCATGGTGGAGTACAGCCAAAGCCAAAAGTTACAAACGACCATTCATCACTGTGCAAGTAAAGGTTGCAAGAGATCATTTACAAAACAAAAATACAAATTGTTTGAAATGCCACAGCTAGGGTATTTCAGTGTGGAGTTTGGATGTCCCTGCAGCGTTTGCATGAATTACTGTGAAATGTTTTCTCCCACTCTTCACAACATGCTGCCTAAGCTCAGTGTTGTCTATAAACTGATCCTGTGCGCTTGAGCATGTGTGCTCTACCAAGTACTGGCGTCCTGTCCGGGATGTAGTTCTGCCTTGTGCCCAATGCTTCTGGCATACACCAAAGGTGCCTGACCCTTGCCAAGAATAAGCAACTTCATGATAATGGAAAAGAGAAAATATCTTGTCCCTGTTTTTCTGCACAGTAGCGATCAAAGCACATGAGGTTAGAAATCTGTGAATAGAGATCTCTAAAAAGGATAGTGGAGCAAAGATGATATCACAACTACACACTTGATCCATGAAACACTTTGGGTTGAAGAGATTGAACTAAATATCTGTGATGGGTCAGAAGTACTTCGAAATATTCTTTCTGTCCATTTTTAAGTACTGTAGTCTGAAATTGCATATGGTACATGATTGCTTTAATTTAGCTTTCAGGGTGTTTTTTATACTTTATTCCTAAAGGTGAAAAGCATTTTAGGAATGCAGATTGCTAAAACAAAACAAATGTGTGTACCTTACTATCCATTTAAATCAAATACATTATGAATGGTTATCCCTGAGTCCTCTTATTAAATTGAAAGTATTAGTCATTGCCCTGAAATAAGAACTATACTGCTGAAGTGACCCTTTTTAAGTGTATAAATATTCATGGAACAGATAGATATTCAATGTCATAAATATCATGGTTTCAAATTTAGCTATAAATGTGGGAGATTGTCTGCCTCGCATTCTTCTGCGCAATTTCTAGTCTAAATTTGCAGTGCCTTCAGTAAAGTCGTGCTCAAAAGAAACTTAAGAATGCCATTCTGGAAAGAAAGACTTTCCTCGGAGTGCAGAGTGAAGAAACAGACACATGATTTATCTCAGAACAATGAGATGAAAAACGTTGCAGCAGAGTGCTGATTACTGGACATAAAAGTTGCTCTCAGTAAGACTGTGAATTACAGAAATTATAACTTATAAAAAGACCAAAGGTGACATTACATAAAGCGTCCTTATTTTTGTCTTTATGAGGAACGTCTTTACACTTGTAATGATTAAGTGTTGCAAAAATCTTCTGTTCCAACATTTTATTAGTGATGGCCAGTCAACAAATGTAGACAAAAGGCAACAAAGCCTGAAAAACGGGCAGATCTCAAAGGAATAAACATAGTTATTAAAACTTATATTTCCAGATGATGCCAAAACAGACATAGGGCTTGTTGATCTGGAATTGGCAGATGCTGCCAGCATCAATGAAATAGTACGATTTTAAACACTGATCAGACAATGGCACGTATCTGATAAAGTTAAAACTGTTAGCTGTACAGAAACATCAAGAGAGTTTTTTACCAGCTGATACTGGTCTAGAAGAATGAGCGAGAAGGATTTAGGTGTCATCATTGTCTTAATTTCGACAATGCTGGGAAGCAAATAAAAAGACTAATACAATACTTGGACATATGATGGAAAATATATACTGATTTTAAACATAATAATAACTGTGTATGCCTAATTTGTAATAAATTGTCCAGTATTGGTTACGCTGCTAAAGATGGTGTTAAGACTCTAGAAATACTGAGTCAACAGAAACAACAGTTAACCCTACTGGACTGCTGGATGTTCATCAATGTGATGAGTCCAGGGTATTTGGGAAGACTCCATTTAGGAAGCATGGCTTTCACGCGTTTGGCACAAGAGAGGATAAGCAATTTTAAGTGGCATCCATTAGGTGTGGTTAGTTGCGGTAAGTTAGGCTTCCAAACACATCACAAATAAATGGCTGAAGAGTGGCCTAGTAACTGGTGCTTAAAGTAATGCTGTTGCCCAGAAAGACAACTATTCTAGTTATGGGCTGTAGCAATCTGGAGCCTATCCTGGAAATATAGCTTGCTAGGCAGGACTGCACCCAGGTCAGGACACACACACAGGGATATTTTAGAGGCAAAAAACTCAGCTAGCATGTCTTTGGAAGGCAGGAGGAAACTGGAGCACCTGGAGAAAGGAGAACATAGACTGAGACCCAAGTGACCACAAGGAAAACATGCAAACACCATGGAGAAGGACCTCCTGTCCAGATATATACCCGGGACCTAGAGCTGAGAGGCAGCATGACTAACCACCAGCCCGCAGTAACGCCTTTAATGCTTTGATATTTTTTCAGTCAGGGAAGGAAATCGCACTTTATGTAGCATTTGTTTATCAGAAAACAATGACTCATATTGCCTAAAAAGTACATGTCGGAAATCATGAATTTTTTAAACGCTAGGTAGTCACAAATAAGTACCCAACTAATACACAGTTCGCAAAAGATGCTTAAAATAAATTGCTGCCTGGTTGCTCACAAATGCAAAAGCACGGGTCAGGTTCATCAGTCTCTGAGAAAGAGCTTCTTTCTGTCAAACGCCAGGGCCTGGCCAGCTATGCCCCCTGCATATCCCTCCCTGGCAGCCTGCTGGAGGTGGCGTGCTCTGACAGCGACACCGTACATAAAGATCACGTCAAGTTTAAATTATGCGCAGGATGTCAAGCGCATACGTAGGGCCTCGCCTGCTGCCTTTGACATGTGTCATGGCTGCGCGTTTCAGCCGATGCAAATGACGTTGCACTGGGTGGTGACACTGGCTCCATCAGGATACGTTAGACAGCGTGTCATTTCGGGAAGAGATCTCCCCGTTTTTCAGACGAACAGCATGTCAAGTGCAAGACAGAAGTCTGGAGCATGAGCACTTGTGATGCCCAAGCACGTTACAGATAAGACATGACACTTAATTTCTTAAATCTCCCCTCCCCACCTGCCCCCCATCCTGCGAGGAAGTCTTATTTCTTATTTATTTTTTATGCAAATCATATTCAATTTGCCAAGCATAGCTGTCCAAACTACTACTTGTTCCTTACTGCCCCCAATTCAAAATTAATGAGTGCAGTATTTGTTTATGAATATATAAACATGATTTTTGATGAAGTAGTCTGCTTGCCAGGGTTTGGTTTTGTATTAAAGTTCAGCATGGAAAAATGTGTACAAAAGCTGTAGCCAAGGATTGAACCTAATTTATATTTATTAACCAGGAGATGACCTTCTGTCCTGTCTGTGAATGTACAGTATAGGAACAAGTCAATAAAATGAGAGAAAGTTACCATCACAGTAATTCATCAAGATGCACAGTATTTTGCTATGAAAAAGTCCTTTTGCATTTTTAATGCATTTAAGAATCGTGTAATTTGTTAATGCGAACCTTGGTCCTTCAAAGCATCAATGAAATAGAGAAAAATTGTACATTCTGTCCCCTTGCTCCATTTTCTTGTCTGTGGAAATAATGCCTCTTAAAAATAGAATCACTTGACCTCCCCCAGCAGTTTATTTAGTGTAAAAAAATCAAGAGGCCACAGCTCTTTAAACAATTGTGAGTAAGAAACAGAATTATTTCCCCTTTTAGTTTTTGTAAAGGTTTCTGAATGTAACCTTTAAGAACAATACAAAACTAACACCATATCATAATAAATAAATATTGAGTACAATCGGGTTTACAACATATAGTAGAGTATTCGAGCAGTGCTGGCTGTAATTGAAGGACATCCTTCATCAATTTATTTCTTCTGTACTGTCCAGGTATGCGATCATTGATACCATTGGCACCCGTTTAAAGGCCTGTCAGTTTAAAAGTAAAAACTAATAGGTCTGTGTTCGTCTTGGAAAAAAAAGATGAATGCTGTCAGTGTAGTAGTGCTTTTACCATCAGAGCAGAGAAAAAAGTGGGTGTACTGGTTATCATCAAGTATTGGCTAGGCCTGCAGAAATTGCTCTCCTAACTTTCCTTCTACCTGAAACTTCAACTGAACAATTTATTGCTGTCTACAGTTATTTTTGCAATTACACTTAATGTAAGCTTTGTGTATGTTGTAAGTTACCCTGGAGAAACATGTCTGCTGAGCTAATATAGTTTAACTGGATAAAAAGGAAACAGTTACAGAGCTGTTGGCTCAGGGGGACAGGCCTCACCCTACCCTTACCTACTGCTTTTACAGCAGGATGATGATGATAATGATGATGACAAGGACGATGACTCACTCATGAGCCAAAAGTGTATTCATTCATTAATCATATCAAAAGGAGTTCAGAGAACCTAAAAAATACATTAGACAGCATATAATGTATATAGGGTCAATGCCTTGTCTTGTATTATGTTGATGGGCAGTTCACATATTTCAACCACTGTAGAAGCCACCCTCACATACTCAGTCATCAATGATCATTCTGATCAATAAGTTGCAACTTTTGTTTTCAGTCTCTCTAGCTATGATTCTGGGTAAAATTCAATAAAAGTTCTGTGCAATTGCAGGTGCAGTGGACAATCTTAATTGTGCTGAACCAGATTGGTGCCTCATATTGGTAATCAAATATACAGTATATGTTTAGCAAATGTTGCAATGCTCAATTTGCAACTTCAACTGCTTGCAGTTTTGGGGTGCCTTCAACACATGGTCTGAGGAATTGTGGTCTCTGATGGTAACCCTACCCACAAAGCAGGTACACTAAACCAGCCAAGAAAGGCTATCTTCAAGGAGTATGGCATTTATCAATTACCCTGTTAATGGGAGCATTCGTCTGAATCTGTTTTTCTGTCTGTGTCTTTCTCTTTGCCATCTATCTGTCTGATGACTCTGTGGTTTACCTCTTTATTTAATAGGAAGCATATAATGATCACTTTTACAAAATGGGAGCCATCTATTATCTGAGGCAGTCGGTGCTCTTCCAGGACCCACCTATCACTGTGCAAACCTTGTCAGGCTCAACTTTGTGTGGCCCAAGCAAAGATTGGGTTACAGCAATTGTTTAATTGTGTTACAGTAAACAATATTACAGCACTTTGAATTACACTGCCACTAAAATAAATGTTAGCGTTTCTGAAAACAATTCCTTTGTGATGAGAAAATGTTACTCTTGGGGTTTTTGTTTTTGCTCGCCTCCATAGTCCTTCTTCTTTCTCATTTGCTTTTTAATGCTGCACAGTAAGGTCATACCTCTGCTTCCTGTCCAGTGGAGAGGTTTGTTTTATCCATATTTTCCCATGTATACCTATTATGATAATAATAACAGAGTATTTGATCCAAGGCAACTTACAGAGAACAGAAGTATTAACTTGACGTCGCCAAGTTGTGCTCATAACCTGACCCCTGTTTTATGTCTTGTATCCCTGATGTAGAGTATAAGGAGGTTCAGATGAATACACAATGAAGTTTGAAACTGGAACACCATTTTATCAATCCTTTTACCTTAACCACTGCCCCACACACCCGGTAAATCCTGAATGTGTGCACCAAATGCCATTACAAATCTTAGAGTGACCACTGCGCCACTTAACCTTCAAATCTTAGAGTGACCACTGTGCCACTTAACCTTCAAATCTTAGAGTGACCATTGTACCACTTACCCTGCAAATCTTAGAGTGACCATTGTACCACTTACCCTGCAAATCTTAGTGACCACTGCAACACTTTATTCTGCCTTTAAAATGATGTTAAAAATTGTGTAGAACTTTAGATTGCAAAAAAGGCACACAAGCCTTATGTCTGCTTTTACTATACTGCAATACCCTTCTTATAATTGAATGAAACAATTACTGTATGTTTATTATACAGTGGTTTAAGACATTTAAATGGGTTTGGTCCTTAAAAGGAAATTCTATGCACAATTGTAGAAGCTGTTTTTTTTCAACCTTGTCTTGTTTTGCATATTGAAAATGTATGATATTTCAAGTAAAAAAAGCATTCTTCTCTTTGCTATAAAATGGATTTTGGTGCATTGACCCACCCCTCCTGCCCTTTTGTTTTCCTGTTTATTTGTCACCTTCATGGGTATATAAATTTTTCTTTCATTTTCTCTTCAAATTTTCAAAGATGTCTTCCTGTCTGTCTTGAATTATGTCTCATGTGTAAGGTGCAGAATCCAGTGTTCCAAAAATGAAGTGGCAAATTAGTCTGTAGTATTAATGGTAGAATTGGAACTCTTAATACAGATATGACTGTCACTTCTGTTATATTTCCTATGCCGGATCACTAAAAGAACTGCACAAGGCCAATGATATATAACAGTCCTTGTTATTATTAATGCACTGCAATGCTTTTTATTCTTATCAATTTAAAATTATGTGGCTGAGAAATCCCAGAACATTAAGAGTCAATGCTTTGTTTCTCAGCATGGCCCTTTGCAATTACTAGAATGTGCAAATATAATTTAGCCCAGGTAAAATTCAATCAGTCATCCTGAACACAAAGAAATCTACACATTCAAAAAAAGGGGGAAAAAGACCAATAGAAGCTTGCTGGGGAACTGCGGGAATTTCTAAATTAAATTTATTAAAAGATTTCCATTTTCTTTGTAATGGGGTAGGCTAGCTGTAACTGTTACACTACATGTAGGAAACGCATATTGGTCTCTGTAGATTGTGAGTCTACTTGCACATGCAGAATATTATGCAGTGATAAAAACACTCATAAAGGGCCCTTCCTTAAAAAAAACAGAACTAATTTTCAGTGTTTTTTTTTCATTGTTCCTCCGTAGACAAGTAAGGTCTCTTATTTTGTTCCTATAATAGCGATCTTGACATATTATCTTGAAGCGTTATTTGGGCAGAAGCCCTTGAAGACATGCCTGTGTAAATCCTTTGGCTACTAGGTTTGTCATCACTGCTGCTTAATCTGATGGTGACTCCAGTTTGATGATGATGTTGATTTAGTTCTTCATGGACAAGAAAACCCTTTCCATTGCTAAAGAACATTTAAAAAGCAATGCCAAAATGCTAGAATGAGTACAATAACAGCTGGACTCATAGAAGTATTTGTAGAACAGAGTACAGGAGTTACTTATTTGGAGTTTGGAACAAGGCATCGTCATGATGATGAAGCCAATACCCTGGCTTCTTTACGAAACAGTAGGATAAAATTATTTGATTAATTAATTACTAGAAATCAAACAAGCTCTATGGGCCAAATGGGTTGTAGTCTTAATGTTCTTTATGAGTAGAAGAACCAGAGGGGATCTGAAGGAAGAAAGATTGAAGGGCTTCAGTGGACACTACAAAGCCATTGCTGGAAGTTCTTTGGCGGGTATGAACCCAACAAGAGTGCATTCAAAATGACTTTCTTGGAAATCGATCAAAACATTTATCAGGTAAAATGCCGATAACAAGGAGCATTTGTACACTTTGAGAGAACAACTTAAATTAGTGCTCTTAAATGGCTAATTATGACAAGGCAAACGAAAGCAGCACAATGAGTTGGGAAAGCATTCCAGACCATTTTTTCACAGTAATGCAGAGTAATGAACAAAGAAATCTACATGTTCAAAAAATGGGAAATATATTAAATGCTTAGTTTCTGGTCAAGGCGCAGCTTAAAGGTTAAAAGTTATATTACTTAAAGGTTATATTATGGGTCAACTACAGACTTGCAACAGGGGCATTAGACATGTGGTAGTACCACATATCTAAGATGAAGCATATGTGTTTTGGATTTTGTCAATGTCAAGTGATCACTACAATGATTGTCTGCATGTGTGACTACCTATTGTCTGTTGACCTCACTTGGGATTTTTTTTCTCTTCCAAGACAACAATATTTAAATACAAATATAATAATAATAATAATAAAAATAGATACGCTGGCATATCTATCTATCTATGCTGGCATGGTACAGTGGTCAACATTGCTGTCTCACAGTGCTGCCCTGGATTCAATTCCAGACCTGGAGTGCTATCTGAGTGGAGTTTGTTTGTTTTCCCTGTGTTCATGTGAGTTTTTGCCGGGTGCTCTGGTTTCCAAATGTCCAAAGACATACTGGCAGGTTAATTGGCTTCTGGGTTAACTGGTCCTGGCATGAGTGTTGGTGTTTCTTGCTGGGATAGCCTCTGACTCTCCCACAAACCTGAGCTGGGTGGACTTGTTAGAAAAAAGACATGTTTCCTGTTCATTCTGAAGAAGTATTTTCTGTTTTATCTGACCTTGATCTGTGTTCACTGACACATCTTTCATTGGGTGTGGTCACACCTGGGGTTTTGATTTGTGAGCTCCTCAGCCACACAGCCCACACAAGGACTAGACAAATCTGCCAAGCTGAAAGGTTGGCCTTGCAGCCTGGCAGATTTGAAGGCGCTTCAGAATGATGTCACTGGAGTATCTCCTCCAGCCAGTTCCCCTGAGTGCCCTGGTACCCAGACATCAGGACAGACGGTCACTGCCCTGACAAGAGACCTGTACAGGCTTAAGACAGCGGAAAGCAGTGGCAGGGCGTCAATAATTTATGGTTTTAATGTGCTTCAGGAATCATATGTCTACACCCTGGAATTATCAATCTATAAAAAACCTGAAAGCAGGATTTTTTAATGCAAGGCAACTGAAGGCTTCCTGTGAATGGAGAGGACAGTTCCTCATTTCCCTGCAACAATAGGGGGCACGCTGGTGTCAGCTCATTAGAATATCTTCCTCTCCTCTCTGTTCTCTCTGCATTAGCCCCCATAATGTCAGTTGTCACTTATTAATGACAATTAACCGGTAATCGGAGGCACACTCTTGGCGGTGATCTTAGACTGACAGCTGAAAGAGAAGCTGAGAGTGAGCCTGTGACACTGCACCTCACAGGATGAGCGGGCAGCCCAGGCGTCTTTGTGCTGGTTAGCCATTACTTTCAAATTTAACCTTTTCTAATTGTCAAGCGCTTTTTTTTTCTGTCACAAAAGTGGGCTGCGGCTCTTTATTTTACAGATACTCAAAAAAACTCATCTTTCACGCAAGTCCAGTTTTTCATGGATTCTCCAATGGAGGTGTACCTTAGTACAATGAAAACAAACAGAAACACCATATTTTAACTCAAATGCCTGGAATTATTTAAGCTTCAAAGCTCCTTTTAAAAGCTGAAAAAGTTTTTTTTTGCAAAGCAGTATATTTTTATATTTCGAAGCAGAAAGTAATAATTACAGATGAATCCCTTTAGACTTTCTATTATTAATTAACAACTGTAAATACATCTGATCTGTAAGGCTGAGGAGCCTTTTCATTACCTTGTTTACCTCCCAACCTTCATTACTACCTACTGAGTCTTACAACAGCAGTAAAATGCAACCAATTACTTTTCCATTTGTTTCAAATTAACACAGGAAATATTAATGAAGCCCAACAAGTCTGTTAGCTTACCACATGATTTACTTGATAGACAATTAGTTACAGCATGTGAAATATTAATGTGCACCTACAATGTTTTTGCTACAGCAAGAAAGGACAAAAAACAACTTTACTTCAAGGGTTTAGTTACATGAAAAAATCAATTTTTAATATTATCAATATTTTCTTACCTGCCTTGTTCTTACCTCCCTCTGCTGGAACCATGTAAATTAAGACACTGTGAATCGCACTTTAAGGAAAATGATTGGTGGAACACCTTTTAGAGAAGCCAAGGATATTTTTCTCTGTCATTCAGAATGAAAAGTCTTCTCTGAGTGCTACAGAAACAGATTAACAGCCTTTTCCATGAAACGTATTGCTGAGAAATGACTGACCCCTTTCAGATGTACTCTAGTGATTTCAATTACACCAGTATTATGAAATATAATTTGCATTTGTCGCTTATAGCTCCTGCACACTTGGTGATTTCATGGTCTTATACTAGTTCTTGCACATTGTCATTTTTGGTCCACAGGGCCATTTGCACCACCAACAGCACAAAGGGTTAAGCATGACTGGGGAGTTCCTTCTCCTGGTATGGAACAGGAGTCTTTGGCCCTGACCCTGAGCTCAGAGTCTTCTCAGAACATGTAAATGATCTAGTCTGTGGTCTGTTATCACTCACATCTATTTCTGCTGGTCTCCTTGGAGGTCTTCTATGACGTCTAACTAATCACAACACCTGTGAATCATTGTGACTCATTATTTTACATACCACACCAAATAGGTAGGTGCTATGTAATATATGCGTGTACAGGCTTTCTGGTGAGGGTAGCCTCACACTCACCTGTGTTGTGCTTCCAGTCCATTGCTAGATTCTTCTCTCCTCTTATGATGTTAGATGTCAGCTTTTTCGGGGCTATAAACCACTTGCTTGTTAGGCTGCTTCTTCTCCAGACTCTCAATTTCCAGGCTTTTGATTTTCCAGGCTTCCTTGAGGTTTGTTAGGTTCCTTGAGGTTAGTTTCTCACTTTTGTACCCACAACTAAAATTCAGATTACACCTCCACACATACTGTACATATAGGCAGCACATTTGGCTGCGACCTTCCTTTCAATACATAAAGGCCACCCCCCCTTCGGAATCACTCTAAATCTTCCACAAGTACCCTAACTTGCTTTTAATTCTTCTTCTAATCTTGGACATCTGGTTTTCTGATGATGGTTAAAATTTGCCCAAATACACATAATTGTTAACATCTTTAGCTTGACATAATTTACTGTGTGTCAGCTTCCTTGGGCACAGTGGACTTTATGTTCATTTTTGATGCTTTGATGTTGCTTCCTGTAGTTCATGAACTTGTTTTTCTTCATTCAGTGCAAATGTGTTTATGTTATTGGTGAACCGCAAGTAATTTAAATGGGGTCCATTCTACTTCAGACTCTTCCCATTCCAGTATCTTGAAACATTATTTCAATGAGTTTCTTAGTGCTTATTTAGGGGCTACTGAATCTCACTGCTTCATTTTTGTGCTTAGTGATGAAGGTGTCATCCTGTAACCAGGTCTTCAAAATCCTCGAATCTTTGATGCATCCAGAAAAAGTGTGTATAGAGATTTGCAGAGGCAAGTGCTTCATACAGTATACTGTGGTGATGAAATAAAACTGAACCAAATATAATTAATGAGTTATACAACAAATCTAGATGTTTGTGATGGTCAATACAGTTTCTCATTAAAAAACAATTGTAAGTCATAAATTATCCTATATTTTGTCCAACGGACAAATATTTTTGTATGACTATACACACATTTTATATATAACTTATAGATGTGCTGTATAAGGTATTGTTTTAGTGTATGCCGATGCTGCATTAATTAAGAAGGCAAACTGTCCTCATTCTCTGTCAATCTCTTGGGGCTTTGACCCTAGTCTTTATTCAGCTGAGTAGCTGTGTCTTATACACACTGCAGTTATAAATACTGCACCACAGTACAACACTTCCTTATTGTTTCCCATTACACTGTCTTCAACAACAAAGAAAGGAGTCTCTTCTGTGAAGGAACAACATATCATTTTGTAAATAACTTCAGAAGCAACTCAGCATGCCCCTTGATCAAAGCTTATGTCAAGAGCATACATACAGCTTAATTTTATAATACACCTGAAAATAGAGCGAGATTTCCATTTTCTTCTGTTTGTTTTTTGTAACAAAAGGAAGCCACTTTGTGTTATTTTTAGACCATTGTTTGCCTTGAGTATTTCTGTGTTAGATAACTAAATATTAGTGTCACAGCCCAGGGAAAAAAATACTATATTAGAACTACAATTTTGAAAGAGGTAGGATATCATATTCTTGTTATATCATACTGTACTGAGTTAAAATCAGAAAATTATTGTAGTGTATATCACAGCTGTGAATAAGAACTTTACGCCTGTCAGTAATGCCTATTGCTCAAAATCTTTTTTAATATAGATAGTAATACAAAATATTGACTATAGATTTGAAAACTTCACTTACAGCTGTATATATTGTATAAGTACAGTATGACCATGGCAAATGGTAATGGACTGTAAATATATCATTGTCAAAACCACAAGTGTCTCCCTAACGTTGTATCATCTCGAGAAAATCCATTTGTTTCAATTTGAGTTGTACTGGTTCAAGTACTGGATGCACTCGAACCAGTGACCTTGATCTAATAGCTGAGGGGGGTAATACTAAAAATAAACCTTTTCACCAGGAGAGTGTGCTACTACATGTGATGAAGTAGCTGGAAGTGGAAACTATGTGCCGTGCATTTTCAGCTTTTTACTTTGCATCTATTCGAAATTCAATGAGGCTGTGAAATGATGACCTTTCAACTCCCCTTTTCCTTACAGAAGCTGGAATAATTTGTGGCCTCAAAGAGCCATCCTCTCCTTGGTCTTCTTACTAAGGCCACCACAGCGTATCAGTGCATGACTGAGGTCAGCCCAGTACCTCGGGCCAGAGAAGTGCATCAGTTCCGCTGGTCCTTCTTCCTGTGACTCAGAACAACTACCAGCCAAGCAAGATGACTTTTGGTTTGTGTCCATTCTAATATAGGACACACATTACAGAGACATCGTCAAGAGTGGAAGCTGAAAAGGTGTAAAGGCTAGGGCCGTTTTATACAAGAATAGCTGTCAGATAACTGGATAGCAGAGTGAAGCAAGGAGTCACACCAGAACAAGCCAGAACACCAGAACATAAGAAAGGTCGTAAATGAGAGAGGGACTCACACAGCCCATTGCCTAAAGAAGTACCTTCTGTTCTCAGTTTTAAATGTTCTGTACTTACCCTTAGTCTCCCTTGTGTGTTCTTGTTCATGTTTTACTGTGGGTTCTGAAGAAGTACTTTGGGATCACTTTGTCAGTGCCTGTGAGGATTTTAAATAGCTGGATCGTGGCCTTCTCTGTTCAAGACCAAAAAGATTCAGTTGTTTTGGTGTGTCAGATTAGGGAATTCCTTTGAGAAGGACATTGCTTTTATATTATAATTACAGAGTGAGATATTGTCAGGTATAGTAACTGCCCTTTTGCTACTTGTAGAGTAGCTCCTTCTTAAAATTATGAAAAATGCATTGTGTTGGGGTCCAGAGATCTGGAAGGTTATTACGCTCAAGAGTGGTACTGTTTGCCACTGCCCTGTTTGTTATTCTACCTTAGAACCCCCTGGGTCTGCAACACATAATCATTCAGTAATTGAGTTGAAAAGAGTAAATGGTTTGATCCCCAGAAGGAAATAGGTATTTACCAATAAAACCTCAAGGAAATCCCACAAATCCAGAAGAATGCATTTGTGCCTCTACAAAAGCTATGCAAATCTGCTTAAACTGTGTCTGTTTCAGGGCGTCTCTGTGCACTGCAGGTAGCAGCATTGTGGCATTTGTCATGATTACTGTAATTTACATAGAATATGTACTGGAACTGCACTAAGATTCTTAACAAAAGGGGAGTCTGCTTTTGAAGAACTGCTATCCTACTCTAAAAAAAAGAGCTTAGCAGCAAGGTATTAAACCCACAGGTTCTGTTCTGTATGTCTCTTCAAAGTGCTTCGTGTTTATCTCAGACATGGTATCCTGAAACTGCTTTTTCACTTTCACTAATCTGCATTTTTTGTGTTTTCTTTGTTGTCGAACACGTGTACTGTAGAGAGCAGGAAAAGCTGTTTATAACTTAAGTAAATGCACCGGACAGCACTCTGATTATTGTATTAGTTACTCTACATCAGGGGCACTTTTTATCCTTAGTTCTAGAATAACTTGAATTTTTATTATAAGACCCTCTGAAATTTGTCCTCAATGAGTCCTGATTTACTTAATTGTAAAATTTACCTGCTTAATTTATTCAATTAAAATATTGCTCAGACATTTCTTGAAGAATTACAGGGAATGTGTGCAGCAATTTTATACCTGATGAAAATAATTTTGCTCCAAGACATTCTGTTCAAAACATTAATTGACCATACTGCATAATGTATAGAGCTTGCAGGTGACTGCATTCTGGTTCACTGAAGTCTAACACCACATATGGACATTTTGTGATCCAGACCCTGAAATGCCTACATTTTTAGACATACTGAGAAAAAATTGTCTTGATGACAACACTAAAGCTCTGTATTGATATTAATCCAACAAATGCTGTATTTTTATATTATTCTGCTTTCAAAGCATAAACAACATTTCAGTGAATTTTATGATAGAACACATTGAGCTTCAAATATTCAAGACTTAACGCCTACTGTAGCAGTAATGAGCGTTCTTCAGTGAAGAAAATCCAGTGTGTCCTGTAAAATAATGAATCTTCTCCAGATCGTCATCCTAGAGACCCTACATGTCTTTCTTTTAAAGTAATGACCCTATACGGTGTATGAAAATGGATTATTTGTTAATGTCTAAACTACACAAGAGTTATAACTGGCAGCTTTTCTCTTCTTCAGTGTCAAGCCATCACTGTTGGGACATTCATACATCAGCAGAGCAGCGTCTGTGTGACAGGGCTCACAGCTGGGTCTTCTGGGTAACGCCACTCCCTTCGGTTATTAAGCATCACCCACATCAGGGGGCTCTTTTGATGTGGAGGGTTCAGTGTTTGCCTGGACTGTGCCTTGGCATACGGAGGTGGGCTTGTGTCCTCCGCTGGAATTGGGGATCTGACTGCACGCACTTCACAAGGAATACCTAGAAACCGCCTCACTCTACAGCCAGCGTTTGTGAAAACTAGCAAGTAATCTTATGTCATAAGAACTTAAAAAAGGCTGCAGGTGAGAGGAGGCACTCAGCTTGTCTTGCTTATTTGCATGTTAATAGTTTATTGATCTGAGATTGTTGGAAGGAACCTGCTTCAGGAACATATCTGGGCCTATTCCAGACCCCTACAATCCATTGCATCTAGATATACCCAGTATTGTATTGTACATCAGTCTTAAATACACTTCCTCTTAGTGCCAATGCTACATATTCATATCTCCAAAACATGGCTCTATAGATGTCAAGGGTCACTGCTTGTTTCCGGCTCTGAGTGTCAGGCCTAACTGTCAGAGTTTTTCTCTTTTCACTTTCCTTCACCCCTAATCATCACACATACTGTATACATTTACTGTTTAATTATTTTAACACCCAAGGAGTAATGTTCCCATTTTTTTTCATGTCCCCACTTTAAAATTTTGACAGTATTTTCCAACTTCAACTGGTCTCTCTCCTTTTGTGCGTTTTGAGTTGACACTGGTCTAAAAACTCGCTGAGGGAGGAAAAACATTGCCATGGTAACCAAACTTCACTCATGGTCAGAGTACATCCAGACAAATTAGGTGATTGTGTGTATGCAGAGTTTATAAACATTGCATACTTGTCCCTAGAAATGAAGGAGTAGATGCAAACACATTTTGTAATATAAGGTGTGTTTAAAATTAAATATAGGAACTGGCCTGGTTTTCTATTCTCTATACAGTGTGTTTCCTTATTGTTCATTAATAATTATATAATGTTGTTCAATAATATCCCCTTCCGAATCAAATCAAATGTAACAGTAAAATTTAAATATCTGTCAGCCTTCCCTGCAGACACTGGTGGTCTGTTTTCAAGACAAGTACCTCACCTCAATTGGCCTCAGTCCACCTATGGGTACCAGCATTCATGGGGGTCTGGCATCCCATCAGAGTCCCAAAGAAACCAGGATAAGCTCTAGTCTGATGAGCCCCTATGCTTAAACATAGACTTCAAAATGGAAGAATGTCTCAATCAAGAAGTAAACCTATATGAAATTGAATCTAATACATTTTATGTCATCAACAAAAGAAGTGAAGGTCAAAATTTACGTTGACATTTTTATAATAATTAAATCTGTGTCTGTGTAAAAAAGATTTTGGACTTTCTATTATTAATAACACAGTGAACATAGTGGCTTACTAAAGGTATAAAAAATACTCTTTCAATTTCTATTCAGTAAATGATACACGAATCAAAATAAAAAGTCCATATGACAAATTTCCCTAAAATCAAAAACAAGAATAAAAAAATAAAATAAAAAGGCACCTAGTCGCAAACAATTCAACCTACCTGAAAGGACCATCCACAGCCCTCCTGGAGGTTTACGCACTTGAGAACTGGATTAGTGATGAAAGATCTGGCACCATTGTTAACGTTTGGCATTTTAGCAATGACTACAACTTCAGGAAGACCTAGTCAACTGCCCCTAATGGAATCTTGAATTCAAGGTCTGCTCTCTGTCCAAGGGACATCAAAATCAATTTTTTTCCTTAATTTCTCCAAATCATGAGCTACCTTGACAAATCCAATTTGCAAGGTTAGTGATTTTTTTTCAGTGCTCCTTAAGTGCAACATTTGTCAAGTAATTGCTATCTGCATCCTGTCCTCACTTTTGTACTAGATAATCAGGAGTAAATCCCTGAGAAATCACTTCCCAGCGCTACACAGACTCATTCAAGACTGACGAACACAGACTAGTCACAAGCCTAACACATGAGGCTCCATGAACAACTCATAGACTGGCATTTTTTGGCTCTCACTCTCAGCTAGAGCTGAGCTAGAAAAACAATATCCCCTTATCTACATGAATTCTCCAAAATGTGATAATGGCATGATTTTAAGAATGATGGCATAATCTCCTTATAAGATTCCAGACAATATTTTTGCTCTTTTTTTTCAAAAAGTTCTTATTTCCGAAACATCCATGAAGCCTTAAACTGACATTTTTAAGTTACTTATGTTTCCTGTCCATTAATTTATAGTGATTAATACAACCCCAGTAACATTCAAGACACTGTGTGAAGATATTATTATCAGCAAACAGTGCTGTTAAAAATCATAATTCTAGGGGGATACTATGTGCCAGTGTATTTAAAACTGAACACAGGCAGACATTTTTACACAAAGGGTTAAAAGAGTCTGGTACAAACTACCTATCCTCATTGCTGTAGCCAATACCTTAGTTTCTTTTAAGACATTACTGGATGAGAGCCATGGATCAGTCATTAACAACCAACCAAGCTAATATTCTGTTCTTATTCACATTACAAAATGCTAAATATAATCATCACTTCTATGTAGTTCATGGCTGTCAGCATCCCTAGGTATATTAATACAGACCACGTCTGCTCAGGAGTGGTAAAAATAAGGTTTCTGCTGACTGCTGAGCAGGACCTAGATCTGAATTTGGAACACAATGAGAGGGTGTGATGAACAAGTCCAGTGACTGTGCGTCTCTGCAGGACAGAGCCATGAGAAAAGCCCCATCAGTGGCTTCTGACAGTCTAAGTCAATATAGAGAGCTCTGGCCCAGTCTCTTGTCTTTGAGGACCAGACATTTACAGCTGTGTTTCACTTGGTAGTTAATTCCAACATAAAACAGGACAGCTTTTCCTCATATTCACATTGTTTGTGTATTTAAGATCAGAGGTGGAGTAAAAAAAGGAGAGCACACTCAGACCTTTCTTCATCACCCTTGCTGTGCAGGAATGTAGTGTGACACACCTGTGTCAGTATGATCCTCACAGCCCTCCCTCTTGTGATAGGAGCAGATGGCTACATTTTACATCTAATCTTGCGGGGTTCTGGGATATCATTCACTAATAGATGGCAATGTGTTGTCGCATATTGAGTACATCTTCAGCAGCACCCCCAACCTAACATGCAGGACAATTACCATCACTTTCAAATCATCACACACGGTATAACAGATACCGTTAGAGACCTCCAACGCATGTAAATGATTCCCCCTGAAAAGAAGTGTGGTATGCAACAGTAATTTACTACAGATTGTTTCATGCATTTTTGTGTGTGGCAAGATCAAGAAACAAAGTAACCCCAACCTCATGGTTGGGTGTAGGAAAGGGGGATGTGGTCTGGTGTCACAGAACTAAGGGGACAGCACAAAGAACAGCAAGTTCCTCTGATGTCTGTTGTGACATTTTGTCTTGTAGTTTGGCAGCTTACGTGCACTTTCTGGTATATTGTATTTTATTCTATTGTACTCTTCTATTCTACTTATGGAACTAGTTATACTAGTTATGGAACTACACTCCAGCTTCATACATTAAACATTCTAATGATTCTCTGTTTCAAAGAAGGGGGATATATACAAGTAACAATGGAGCGTGTTATGCTTGACTCAAAAATAAACCTGCCTCCGATAAATGAATGAACCCGGACTAAGCGTTAACGCGCATCTAATTCAATTTAAAAGATTATCTTTCGCAAAACATCTGGAAATAAAAGTTGAGATGCAATATCATTGAAAGATTGTGCATGACTGAATGATATGAGGCAAAGCTGTTCAAATATTTGTAGATTTGCTAATATTTACTCACAATATAAGGGTTCTAGTAACAGTTACTTTCTCTGCTCCATGGTGCAGATCTGTCTCTTCAGGGCAACACACGCCTCTCCACAGACTTTGTTTGGGATCATCGGTTTCACATCACACTGTTGTACATCAACGGCGGGGCACAGATACCCGTTACATACAGGTTCTCTGTGGTGCAACGCTACATCCATCCATTTTCTTAAAACTTTGTCCAATGCAGGGACATGACGAAGCCAGAGCCTAACAATGCTACATAAACTCTACAAACGCTATACAACACTCCTGTTTATATGTGTGAAAGCTGCCATTTTTCTCAAAGCAAATATCCATATCATAGAAAGGGCTCCCTCACACTCAGGGCTTATGTTAACTATTGGCATTTATTTTTAAATAAAACATTATTTTAGGGTGTTTCTGTGAAGATAAGACTCATTTTCTGTATTTTCACTTTTGGTGTGCTGTAACAGACCCTCTAGTTTCTAGTTTTGTTTATGGCCACAGGCAAGAAACACTTTCAGTTTGTCCGGGTTATGGTTCAGGTTTAAGATTTCTCATCTTGGAACTGGTCCTTTCTATTTCCTTTTCATCACAGCTAAATTACACCACGTGCTCCATTTCTCACAAAACAAAGTAGATATGAAATGGACATTGAATTAAAGTGTATATATATTTTTTTTAATTTACTGTTATATCCATGTGTAACAGTAAAAGAACAGTATGAAGTTGTCAGTTGTCAATTTTCAAGGTATTCAAGATTTATATGCATCTGTTTTTCATTCAAATACTGTAGCAGATGATGTAGCAGGTACTAGAATCTTTGGTACTGTAATGCCACAATAATTTAACATTTTCTACACCTTGTATACAGTTTTCTGGGCTTTTGTGTGAGACAAAGAGTGGGATTCTTCTTCACAAGTAAGTTTTACACTGTTGTCTTGTTGTACTGTATGTTGTCATTCCCTTCTGAATCTAATGCTTTCCAGTAAGCATGTCTAGCAGGCGGTCGTGTATTTACTGTACTGTGTGGAGCATACAAAGGGGAAAGGAAGGTGCCTTCAAATCTGTAATGGGAAAGGAAAGAAATCCCTGTAAACTGAATACGCCTTCCTGACGCCTTCCTTTCTCTTATTTTATGTCAGAGGTGTCTTAGTTATTTCTGGGTTAAAACCAAAAAGACAAAGCCCATGTTCTACAGTACCGAAGTCCCGAGTTTCCACAAGGCACGTGGTGACACAGAGAACAATCTGAGCGGCATCATCAGCTTCATCACTAGGAGGCTGGTAGTGAACATGGCAATCGGCACAACCCCTGGTTACCAAGAACATAGGAAAGGTCAAAAATGAGAACAGGCCCTTCACTCCGTCTTGCTTGTTTGGTATTTAGTGTTTGTTTACTGAAAAAAGCTAGGGTATCAGCCTCAACTTTGTGCTTGGGTAGCTTGATCCACACTCCCACAACCTGCTGTGCCTCTTATTCTCTGTTTGAATTGCACTTTCATGCAGTGTCCTCTCATTGAGGTTTCACCGATTCTGAAGAAATCCGCGGTTTTGACTTTGTCAATGCCTTTGCGGATTCTGAAGGCAACACGCACTCAAGGCGTGCACCGTCGTACAGCGCCCTTGAGTATTTCTGTATTTCTGTCTGCAAATGGCAGATTGATTCACATGCAGTGGTGATATGCAAATTACATACTAATCTGCATATTATTTTCTTAGTGAATACAGGATAAAGAACTACAGTTTTGCACGTGGTTTCTCCCTACCAGTCAGTAATAATGGAAATCTGAAGGACTGTTGAACACACCTTTTTATGCTTTCTAGCATAATGAGAGCCAGAGATAGGGCCATCCTCTTTCATAGCATGGTATCTAAAGAAAGTGTTTTTACCAGTAATCAGAGTGATACATTGTCTTTTCAGAACAGTGATACTAGGATTGTTTTATTATATACTGTTTAATTAAAAATTCTCCTTTACAATGATGATCCAGAAAACCTTTATATAGCAAGGGATTTACTGTACATTACTGAGGGACAGTACAGTCAATTTAAAAAGCTTGCTTGAGTACAATAGCAGCAAATCCAGGATTTGATCCCAAAACCCTGTGATTTGGAATCTAGTCCCCAAAGGTGACCAAAGGTACTGTGTTATGCAGTATAACTATTGCAAGATAAAAGAGGCAGAAGAGAAATTTGTTTCATTTCACTTGCTAGTGCAGGTGATGAACAAAAAGCAACATACCTGGCTAAGAAAAGGCTTTCTGTATCAGGTGCTGTCAATATGTGCCCTGCCTGTAAACATACCCAAAAAGGATTCACTTCTTTTTAAAATTTAACCCCACTGCAGTGAAAAGCACAGGGTTCCAACCTTCATCATTTAAAAAAAATATTTTACATTGAAAATAAGAAAACAATGACTGTTAACCAAGAACTGTTTTAGGGTTTATTTTACAATTGAGAAAAAAAAAACATCAGGTTTATTGTGCGAGCCAATTTTTTTTTTTACATAATTCATGATAAAACATTGAAATGTATAATTCATTGTGCATTGCTTATTGTCACGTAATAACATGCACCCAAACAGATGCACGCATAGTTATTTTGTAAACCAAGCTGGAGGAACTAGATTTTATTTTAAAAAAACAACAAAAAACATGGCTCTACAGTATATATATACAGAATTTGTTTTTGTTTTTCATATATAAAATGACAATATAAAAGTTAAAGAATGCACACAGTCTGAAAGTACAAAGAAAGTTGAACTGTTGCAATGGCAAGATATGTAGTTTTATACACTGTTGCTGAATTTACATGGAATTATTTTTTGACAAGTTGAAATTTAAGCTGCACACTATATAAAGATAAACTTTTACCAAAGCTTATATTTGTAAATTACTATAAATTGATATTTTACAAGGAAGAGAACTCTTGAATGTTGTAAAACAAACCTGCACACTTCTACTTTTTTTTTGCCAAAAGCTGCAATTTATTTCCCCTCTGTTTGCCTGCGGATTAAATTATTTTATATTGTACACTTACAAAGGTGACTTGCAGATGCCTTCAGAACTGAAGATTTTATTTAGACCATTGAGAAGAAATCCTTTGAAGAATTCAAAGTCAAAAAGTAAGTGATCATTATAATCAATCTGAATTTGCGCAATGCAGAAAAAATAAAAATACTGGTATTCTTTATAAAATAAAGTTTTACACTTTTCTTAAGGTGCAGAAATGCTACTTCAGTCTCGAAAAGGGCTCACCCATTCCTTTTTGTTTTACTTTAGCATCTTCATATCAATTAGGATTTGACATACTGTAGGTTTCGCATTGTGGCCACAGCTGTGGCCTGAAGAGAAACAGTAGTTGTATTTTTTATTTGTTGAAGAGCAAAAACAGAATGAAAACAAGTGTTAATCCTTGATTCACAAAAAGACATGCACAGGTCAGACAAATAGCATATAAATACATTACAAAATAAGTGTTAGAAAAGACATGGTCCAGTTAGGCAGTTTTACACATAAGTAAGACTGATTTCGAAGGCTCAGGTCAGGCCTAGTGCAGTACTGTGATTAGATTTAGTGCAATGATTCTCTGGTCAGTTACACAGCTGCTCACCTGGACTTTACTGCTTCTCTAGCTTCTCTAGTTCAGAGACGTACACCAGATGGTCCTCTGGTGACTTGCCATGAGTTTTGCTAAGGTGCAGTTTGACTGCGTGCTTGCTGGCGAAAGTTCGATTGCACAGCTTGCACTGGAAAAGGGAGCTGGATTCATCCTCCGCCAGCCCGAGTGTGCCGAACGTCTTGTCGGTTATCACCTTTGAGACAGCCTGCTGCTCCCGTATGTGATCTATCGAGAGCTTGGACAGGTCCTTCAAGCTGAAGCCTAAATGAGATTCTAAGTGGTTAATGTACGTAGAGGGAGTCCTGAACTGAGAGGCACAGTCATTACAAAGGAACACTGGCTGGCCTGAATCTATGTTCTTGAGGAATTTGGTTCCACCTGTCCGCCTCAGCTGGTACTTCACGTTGGCCAGCCAGTGGCTGATGGTGGTCATGGACAGACCTGTGAACTTGCATATGTGCACCCGTTCCTGTGGGCCGAGGTCAGTCATGATGTATTTCCCCTCAGGGGTTTCCCTCAGACTGGAGGCAAACTGAGCCTGCAGAATTAGGAGGTGCTGGGGGTTCCAGTTCGACTGCCGGCCCTTTCGCTTCTGCACTGGGGACAGCTCCTCCAAGGTGTCCTCAAATGTGCTGCCATCGGCGTCCGACTTCTCCGAAACGGACGAAGGCGTTGACGACTTGGGAGTCAGGCGCCCTGTGAGGTTTTTTACCATGTCGGAGATGTCCATCAGCGCATTCTCCCTCAGTGGAGATGAAACGGATTCTGACAAAGTGGACATGATGGGTCTGCTGCTGCTGTTGTTGGCGGTGTTGTTGGCGGTGGTGGTATGGGTATTGCCATTGCTGTTTTTGGATTTTGTCAAGTCCATAGGCTGGTCATTATTTTCGTAGTAATACCTGTTGATGGACTCTGCTTGCTTGACCTGAGTTGGGGGGTAAATTGGCTTCTCTAACATGCTGTTACTAATTTTATACAACATTGCCAAGGGGTCCAAGACGGGGCTTACTGGCTTTGATGCTTTGCCTAAATGAGTGTTCATAATAGATTGCAATGCGCTAAGAGGGTTAACGAAAGGCTGTTCTGGTGAGTGGTCAGTAATGATTCCCAAAGTGTTACAACCATTGCTGACTGGTGGTTTGAGGGCATCTGTACCATTTTTTATGTGATTTTCCTCCTTCTGCATCTTCGCAGGCTCTGCTTCCACAACACTGTTTTTCTTTGCTGCCTTGCAGCTGAGGTCGTCAGGCTTGGGAGAATCTTTGTTCTCTTTGGAGGTGGGGGATGATGGCTTCACCTGGGCCGGCTTGCATTTTTCCACAGGCCTCTCCTCCTTCTTCACATTGATTTTACCTGTCACTTTCTCTACCAGCTCCTCCATGGCCGAGACATTGCTTTTGTGGACCGGGGGAGAGGTGCTCCCAGGGGAATGGATCACTGTAGACGACTGATCAGATGACAGTGTTTGTGTTTTTATACTGTTGGTGTAGGATGGCTGCACTTGGACGCTCTGCACATTGGGCAGGGCCGATTTCACTGACCCCTGCAGCTGGTAAGCAGCATGGATGCTGGGATATCCACCCCAGGTTGGCGTTCCATTCTGGGCTTTGCTGATCGCGCTGGAGACTGTGTTTTCCAGGGATTTAAGGATGTCTATCCCCCCCTTGGGAGTCTCTTCTAAATCTTCTTCTCTGAGATACTTGTATGGCGTGTTTGTCTCAGTTTTCTCACCTGGATCTTCTTTTTCCTCTTTGATTTTCTTCTCTGGTTCGGTGACCTCCATCTTGTCCTCTTCCATGTCTTTTTTCTCCTCAGAACCGGAAGAATGAGCCGGGGATCCTGGTTGGGACTTGATATTGGACACGGGCAGCCTTGTAGTGGTGGGTGGCAGAGGGATGGATTGAATCTTCTCTTCCACCACTGGGTCAAAGACCAGTTGCTTCCCCTTTTTTGAAGCCGAGTTGGTCACTTTAAGAAAATGTCCTGTGACCATCATGTGAGCTGTCAACTGCTGAAGAGTGTCATGGGAACTGCCACATTCCATGCACTTCAGAATTTGGGCCTTGCGGGCTTCGAACTGCCAAGTGTAGCTGGCTCCATTCTGATAGCCGTAGCGGTTGTTTGGTGTCACATATGGGTTAGCGGTTTTCTGGTCTTTCGTTGGCTCACCCATGGGAACACCAGGTGTGCTACTTATAGACTCTGGGGAACAGGGAGAGACCAAGTCCTGAAGTGCTCGTTTTTTGGTAGAGGGAACCAGCTTGGAGGCTAGAGCTGGCACGGGTTCTTTAAGAGGCACTTTCTGGTAATGCTTGGTTTTGATCATGTGGACACTCAGGTCTTGCAAGGACTCAAAGGAGTGCCCACAGTACATGCACTTGAGCACTTTCTGCGCATCCTCTTTCCCTTCCATCTCCATCAAGGAGCGTTTCCTGGGCTTCGACCACTTCTTGCTGCTGTCCTCCTCTTTGTCTTTGTTGTCGTCCCTATAGTGTCCCGTCTCGTTCATGTGCACTGTGAGGCCCACAAGTGTATCGTAAGCTGCGCTGCAGTCCTTGCAGCGGAACTTACTGGCGCCAGTGAACACTGAGCCATACAACTTGCTGTTCTGCCTGTAGAGCTGCACTGTACTAAACAGGCTGGGCTCTGGCAGGAGGCTGTAAGGGGTCTGCTGCAAGGTTTTAGCCAGCGCAGCTTGATGCCAGTCATAAGCTATCCCTCCTCCATTGGTCGTGCTGTTGCTCGTGGTGTTGTTGCTACCATTATGGCTGCTCCCATTGCTACTGGTGCTGGCACTCACAGGCTTGGTTTTCATTATATCCCTGGCAATGCTGGACCAGGAGGAATCCGAGATCAAGTTTGCATAGACGGCTTTCATCTGTGCCAGGCTGTCCTGTGTGGACAGACCATTGTCAGAGCCGGCAGCCTCTTCCTTCTCCTGGCCGTCTCTCGAGGAAGTGCTCTTGAAGTCTGCCAGCCTGTCGCTGGTGTCGCTGAGGGGTGACGCATACCCTGCATCCTGATTGGTTGCAGTGCTGAGGGGGGAGTTCTGATAGCTGGGGGCATCTTTGCTCTCCTCCTCCTCGGTGCACAGAAACTCGTTGTCCTGGGCGTCTAGGGACAGCCCATCGTCCTGCAGGTTGTCTTCATCAGCCTCTGCGGCCTTGAGCTCCTCCTCTGGCACGTATGCTGAAAAACAAGAATAGACGAGGCTGCTGTTAGAGTATGTGCAATAGTTTTTCAGGCCTAGAAGTCATCTGTCTGGAACTGTGAATGTTTTGCGTGAAGCAACTAATGATTCCTTGGAACTTTTGTCAATAGTCCAGGCAGGGGACATACATTTACAATTAGAGAGTTGAAATATCCATATCCTGACCATGACAGATAATACCCTTCACTGGACTGAAAAAGAAAGATATAATAAAAGTCAGCAAGAATAAATGGTTAGCTGTAGCAATACAGTTACAATATGCTGGTGTCTGTGGTAATAAAAGAGAAAACCAGCCAAGACTTTATCTAAAGACACTTACAATTTCTTAATTGTACTACACAAATCTGTCTTTTTTGTACGTCATAGAAATATTACTAAGAATGCAAACAGATACGCGCATGAAGCAGGAACTGCAATAAGAATGAATGTATATACCTACTGATCTATCTGGTTGTATGGTCAGATTAAAGTCAAGAGGTAAACTAGTTATACACATGGAAACAGTAAATGCAAGTGCAATATGGTTCTAAAGTGGTTAAATGGATGGAATCAATAATAAATAAGGCTCCACCTAACCGCCATACAATATTCATGAAAACTGGTGCTTTTTACAAACCTCTTCCACACCACTAGCCTCTAAAACAAATCAAACTATCCAGCAACTTGTGTTGTAAAAAAACAATTTTACTAACAGAGACACTAGCAGCTCGTTATGGCCTTCTCAAACAAGAATCAGCTAATTCTGCCAATCAGTAAAAAACATTCGCATTGGTGATTCTCTTTAATTTCCCTTGATACCCAAGGGCTGTTTGACCAGAGAGGATCTTCCAAGAGTAGATGCCAGTTAACGGATTTAACTCAGGGCAAGTAACAGAAAACACTGATTAGGCCTGCATGTATGCATTCCAACATAATAAATAAGCGCAGACAAAGAGGAAAAGCACGAGTGAGGAATTATATTAGAATACGTTTAATGATGCTTACAAACACCCTGTATTTTCCTTGTGGGAAATGCTTTGAAAAACTAGAAAGTGTTAAAAAAGGAGCAAGTCCGCTGTTTTTGATAACATTGTCACAATGTTGTCTGTAAACTTCCCAGATACTACAAACATACAACACTGACAGACTGGCCCTTAAAATGCTGTATGAAACCATTAATCCTCCTGTGGAATTACTGTCCACAGACACCTGGGGACTGAAATTGGGTGGATCATTTTCTGTTTTGACTGGATTTAGATGTAGAGGTATTTATTATCTTTTGTTAGTAAATTAATAGTGAGAGGTAAAAACATGGAAGTCAGAAATATTTATGATTTAGCAATAATAACTGCATGTAAATATGCTTTTATACCCTAGTATACTACAACTGCATTACTGCAGGTATACACAAATTGCTGTTTCATAAGCATTTTTTAAAACAGTTTACCTAAAAACAAATTATACACTATTCATCGTTCCAGATCCAAAGGTTTTGTGACAAACAGTAGAAAAAGAAGGCAAATTCTACATGTTCCCTGTACTTTCTGAAATCCATTCTGAGCCATACAGGATGAAGAATGCAATGTGACCTTATTTTTAGATTTTGGCAGCTCCTGTTGTGTTCCCTTTCACCCTGATGCAATATAAGCTTTCTCTGAAAAACATCCACAGGTATTGGGCTTCCGTGCAACGTTCACAAGGAACCACAAAGAAGAGGCAAGGAGGAAAAAACACTGTGGTACACAGAAGAGCGTATGACCACCGTCACAGCAACAGAGCCTGAAACTGGCCTTCCCTGTGTAATACATCATTACAACCCCTTCTGTAACAAGGCACAAGTGCGAACTATGTGCAAGTGCATTTAAAACTGAGAACAAAAGGTGGGTCTTTACCCAAAGGGTTGCGGGAGTATGGAACAAGCTACCAAGCCTTGACATTGGAGCTTATATTCTGGTTTCTCTAAGAAACGACTGAATGACATCCTTGGATCAATTATCTACTAACCACGTGGCCTCCTCTCTTTTGTAACCTTCTTTGTTTTCACTGAAGCTAAAACATTTCACCAGGTAAGAGTCACGGTATGTTGCGGCACACTTCATATTTTTAGTCTGCACCTTACTGCTCTGCCAGACAAGTGTGCAATTTGTTTACGTTAAGCATGAAAATGGGAATTATTTGGAATACATGAGCAACAACAGATCTCCCCATAATATAACCTCAATTTTGCATTAATAACTCCTCTACGTCTTTTTGTTATATACTTCTGGCGAGCTGCTCTATCCATCTTCCAATTACAGTCTCCTTTTTTCACGATTTTAGTACAGGAGCAGAAGATAGTGGTCAAAGGTTTGTCGGGAATTTTCCAACCAAAATCAAACACTGCGCGTTCCAGAAAAAAAAAAGAATTAACAAACCCGGGACTGCAGGGACGTTGGTGAAAATGGAATCGCATACAAAAAGACCCAGAGATTTTGCGATTCACAACAGAAAACTTTATCAGATGCATGTACAGGAGCGAAGACTTGCTCTCACTCAGTTACACGATAAAGCAGCTGTCCGCTGCTGATGCATTCTCTCTCCTACCACGGGACCCACGCACGGGCCTTTGTATTTCAGATTGTGTTTGAGTTATTGCCGAGATGCGCGAGAGCAAGAGGCTCTGCTCACAGAAATTGGGCTGACGATAGCGGTGGAAGTTCTCTCAGCATGCCGCGCAGAAATGTAAGTGGAGATGACATGTCATGTTGTCACGGTCCATGTTGTACTAAATCTTAGGAGCCGAGTGCGCAGTGACAGACAGCCAGAGAGAAGAAGCAAAAAAAACAACAACAACAACAACAACAACCAGGATCCCTTCTACACATCCATCTCTCTCTCGATCTCACTTCATTTGTGTCTTGTATTAGAAAAAAACAAACCAGCAAGGATCTCGATACCACAGACGGGCGAAGGTTCTAGTCGTCTCAAGACTCGACTTTGTCTAGCAATTTCCCCTGATGTAATTTTGAAATTATGGAGAGAGACTAAACAGGATTAAAACAGTATGGTCCGCTGACTCAAGACTGGCAACGTTCCACACCTTTTCACGGTGAAATCCATTTGTGTGCCACTCGACTACATGTAGAATAATTTTATTTGATATCTTACGTCAAGAAAAACATCAGTGAACAGCTTCTGGGAATCACAACATTACACAGCAAAGACGGATTAATACATTCTGATAGAAACTACTGAATAACACCACCAGACTAATGACGTCATTTGACATCAGCAGTGCAAAACTGAGTTAAAACAATGTGTAGGTTTGAATGAATTATTAATTAATTCCTAAAACATATATAAATACTGTACATATAGCGTGCAGAAAGGGAAAATGGTTCTTGCAACAGAATTTGCCTGCCAGACTGAGTAAGATATAGCATTCATCAATTTTGTCCATCTTGAGCACACAAAACCATAAAAGATCAGACTGTACTCTGTTCCCCTGCAAACATCGGAAAGTGAACCCTTTCTTTCATTTCAATTTCATTCATTGAAATGAGAAAGTATAACATGAGAAAATAACAGAACTCATTTTTGGGGGGGAAGTGCCCAAATAAGAAAATCAGGATTAAATCCTCTATCTGGATTGCTGTTTCTGATGTTGCACAGTAGACAGACATAACGCCATTTCTCTCCATGTCTTAAAACACAAAGCCTGGATTTCTGAATCCCCTGTTCCAGCAGACACAGCCGCTGGTGGACCTCCTCACTGTTCTGCAAGTGCAGTCACGGTGGTGAGGAGAGGGTTAAAACAGGTAGCAGCTCTGAAAAGAAATCGACATCTCAGCGGCTTCCCTTTATCTCGCACTTCCACCACGAGATGTGTGTCCTAGATGCCAGTATCAGTCTCTCTTGATGAAACAGATGTGCTGTCAGCTTCGAACAGCATGCAAACCTGCCGTATCATAATCTAAGTGGACATAATACCTGATATTTGTAAGGCAGCACATTTACTGCTGCCTGGGAGAAGCCAGAAAAATGTAAACAGCTGTATCAGGAGTGTGTGTGTGGTTTGCAAACCAGCAGGAACCGTGTGTAAATAAAGACTGCTTCACTGAAGGGGGTCATCTACAATACTTTTATTTCTGGTCAATCCGCTTCATTTGATGAAAAGATGTTGATGTTCTCAAAGAGAAGTAATTAACCATTTGTCATCATTCATAGACGAGACTTATTCCAGACCTGCCGAAAGCAATACTGTTTGTGTGGCTTTTAATATTCATATTTGCATCCAATATCCACTAAGCTATACAAGCAAAGCATTCTTTCCTGAATTTCCACTTGTCTACATGCAAATATTTGCATTAAAATAATTTAACAATGTTAAAAAAACAACACTGCAAAATAGGGCTTTTTCTACATCAGGCCCCCTGATGGAATTACGATCAGTAAGTGTATTTTTAAAATCAAAAACATCAACCGTATCCTGCTCAGCAGATAACGCATTTAGTCATGATTTGATGGAACTCAAGGCCAACAATTACATTAAAAAACATAATTTTATTATTTGCTTTAATTACAGACTGGCTACATACTGTACATCTGTGTGGCAGGGGGGTGAGTATCAAAATTAGTAGGAAGAAAAACACAAATCCCACAGGGCCTGGTGTCACTGTGACAAAGGTAAAAACAAAGTAAAGTGCATCTAGTTCCCTTGCTGAGCTGAAATGCTCACAGTGCACAGCCCAGATAACAACTTTCTAATTGAAACTTTTTCTTAGTGTAGCTACTCAAGGAAAACATACAAAAAGGTAAGGAAATTGCATTTCTAGTCAACACAATACATTGCCACTGTGTAAGTGAAGGGTTGCAGGCTGGGCCAGCAGGCACTAGTGCTTCAAGGCAGATCTGGAGTTTCTTCAGAAGCAGTACAGTAAACATGTCCGCAGACCCATAAGCAAATCATCACCCACTTGCCTCAAGCTCAATACACCCCGTAATGTACTTTGCTGCACACGCAATTTTTAAAATGGGGCCTTAACAGATAGGCATCTGTATTCTTTTATCCCATCAACCAGCAGATGAGAAAGAAAATCGCCTTGTCTAGATAGTTATTTCTGCAAGACAGATGATGGCAGGGACGTTGCAGAAGACGACCGCGTTCAAGAAAGGGGCTGTCACTTCAGCTAGGGACCAGCAGGGTTCACCTAAGACAGGTGGCACACATGACAGGGCTCCATTACCACCAGCACTAGAGATTTATTAGATAAAGAAAGCCAGGGAACAGCAAGGCCTGGGGCAGACAGGCAACTGGACTGGTCCTTGTACTGCTCTCATTATCACTGTCATTAAAATATGACAGGGGATGAGCTGCCTAGAAACAGGGAGCTCCTTACAGACACACTTTTGGAAGCTCTTGTCTTTCAAGACAATGTGACCTCTTAAATGTTTTCACTTCTCTGCCAAGATGCCTCCTTTTCCAGATCTGCTTTTTTAACAGAAAGGTACGTGCTTTGTTTCGCATGTGTGCTGGAAAGATAATGTTAGCAATAATTTGAGGAGAAAACAGGCATAGTGCACGTCTAGTCCTCATCTTTAAATGCAATGAAGGTTTTTTTTATTTCCTTTAAATGTATCTAGAAGGACTGCAAAACCAGCGATTTCAGCATTTATTAAGTGTATTCGGGTCTCACAATGAACGTGATTGCTTGCTGAGTGGAACACCACCAAATCAGTGAAATACAAAAGAATCGGAGCGTTGCACTTCACAAGAACTGAGATCTGACAAAATGTTGCACGAGAGTGTGTGCCTGTGCTCGCTCTGAAAGAAAAAGTTATACCCACCAGCATACTGGTACTAAAAGCAGGAATCTAAAAACACACCCATCCTTTTTTCTTTCTGTTGTCGCTGACTGTCTGCTGGCTGTTAAATCAATAAAAATATCTGTCAGATATGTACTGCTACACCATTTGGCTGATGTCAAACCTAAATAAACCAG